>NC_074685.1:107500-177500 GCF_029448725.1 Salvelinus fontinalis | reverse complement strand
TCTGTTAGCAAACGTGCAATCTTTGGAGAATAAAAAATGTATGACCTACGCGGAAGATTAAACTACCAACGGGACATTATAAACTGTAATATCTTATCTTTCACGGAGTCGTGGCTGAACAACGTCATTAAGAACATACAGCTGGCGGGTTATACGATGTACCGGCAGGATAGAACAGCGGCGTCTGGTAAGACAAGGGGCGGTGGACTCTGTGTTTTTGTAAATAACATCTGGTGCACGATATCTAAGGAAGGCTATTGCTCGGCTGAGGTAGAGTATCTCATGATAAGCTGTAGACCACACTACCTACAGAGAGAGTTTTCATCTGTTTTCTTTGTAGTTGTTTACAAACCACCACAGTCAGAGGCTGGCACTAAGACAGTATTGAATGAGCTGTATTCCGCAATAAGCGGAAAACGCTCCTAGTAGCCGGGGACTTTAATGCAGGGAAATTTAAATCTGTTTTACCAAATTTCTATCAGCATGTTAAATGTGCAACCAGAGGAAAAACAACTCTAGACCACCTTTATTCCACACACAGAGACGCATACAAAGCTCTGCCTCGCCCTCCATTTGGCAAATCTGACCATAATTCTATCCTTCTGATTCCTCATTACAAGCAAAAATTAAAGCAGGAAGCACCAGTGACTAGATCAATAAAAAAGTTGTCAGATGAAGAAGATGCTAAACTACAGGACTGTTTGGCTATCACAGACTGCAATATGTTCCGGGATTCCTCCAATGACATTGAGGAGTACACCACATCAGTAATTGGCTGTTCATCGATGACGTCGTCCCCACAGTGACATTGTACGTACATAACCCAACCAGAAGCCATGGATTAGAGGCAACATTCACACTGAGCTAAAGGGTAGAGCTGCTGCTTTCAAGGAGCGGGACTTTAATCCGGAAGTTTATAAGAAATCCCGCTATGCCCCCTACAAACCATCAAACAGGCAAAGCGCCAATACAGGACTAAAATCGAATCGTACTACACCAGCTCTGACGCTCGTCGGATGTGGCAGGGCATGCAAACCATTACAGACTACAAAGGGATGCACAGCCGAGAGCTGCCCAGTGATACGAGCCTACCGGACGAGCTAAACTACTTCTATGCTTGCGTCGAGGCAAATAACATTGAAACATGCATGAGAACACCAGCTGTTCCGGAAGACTGTGTGATCACGCTCTCCGCAGCCGATGTGAGTAAGACCTTTAAACAGGTCAACATTCACAAGGCCGCAGGGCCAGACGGATCACCAGGACGTGTACTGCGAGCATGCGCAGACCAACTGCCAAGTGTCTTCACTGGCATTTTTAACCTCTCCCTGTCCGAGTCTGTAATACCAACATGTTTTAAGCAGACCACCATAGTACCTGAGCCCAAGAACGCCAAGGTAACCTGGCTAAATGACTACCGACCCATAGCACTCACATCTGTAGCCATGAACTGCTTTGAAAGACTGGTCATGGCTCACATCAATACCATTATCCCAGAAACCCTAGACCCACTCTAATTTGCAAACCGCCCCAACTGATCCACAGATGATGCAGCTCTATTGCACTCCACACTGCCCTTTCCCACATGGACAAAAGGAACACCTATATGAGAATGCTATTCACTCAGTGTTCAACATCACAGTGCCCTCAAAGCCCTCAAAGGACTAAACACTTCCCTATGCAACTGGATCCTGGACTTCCTGACGGGCCGCCCCCAGGTGGTAAGGGTAGGCAACAACACATCCGCCATGGTGACCCTCAACACAGGGACCCCTCAGGGGTGCCTGCTCAGTCCCCTCCTGTACTCCCTGTTCACTCATGACTGCACGGCCAGGCACGACTCCAACACCACCATTAAGTTTGCCAATGACACAACAGTGGTAGGCCTGATCATCAACAACGACAAGACAGCCTATAGAGAGGAGGTCAGAGACCTGGTAATATGGTGCCAGGACAACAACCTCTTCCTCAACGTGATCAAGACAAAGGAGATGATTGTAGACTACAGGAAAAAGAGGACCGAGCACGCCCCCATTCTCATTGACGGGGCTGTAGTGGAGCAGGTTGAGAGTTTCAAGTTCCTTGGTGTCCACATCAACAACAAACTAACATGGTCCAAGCACATCAAGACAGTCGTGAAGAGGGCACGACAAAATCTATTCCCCCTCAGGAGACTGAAAAGATTTGGCATGGGTCCTCAGATCCCCAAAAGGTTCTACAGCTGCACCATCCTGACTGGTTGCATCACTGCCTAGTATGGCAACTGCTCGGCCTCTGACCGCGAGGCACTAAAGAGGGTATTGTGAACGGCCCAGTACATCACTGGGGCCAAGCTTCCTGCCATCCAGGACCTCTATACCAGGCGGTGTCAGAGGAAGGCCCTAAAAATTGTTAAAGACTCCAACCACCCTAATCACAGACTGTTCTCTCTGCTACCGCACGGCAAGCAGTACCGGAGTGCCAAGTCTAGGTCCAAGAGGCTTCTAAACAGCTTCTACCCCCAAGCCATAAGACTCCTGAACAGCTAATCAAATGGCTACCCAGACTATTTGCATTGCCCCCCACCCCACCCTCTTTTACACCGCTGCTACTCTCTGTTGTTATCATCTATACATAGTCACTTTAATAACTCTACCTACATGTACATACTACCTCGACAAACCGGTGCCCCCGCACATTGACTCTGTACCGGTACCTCCCTGTATATAGTCTCGCTATTATTATTTTACAGCTGCTCTTTATTTTCTTGTTACTTTAATCTCTTATTCTTATCCATATATTTTTTTAAACTACATTGTTGGTTAGGGGCTCGTAAGTAAACATTTCACTGTTGTATTCGGCACATGTGACTAATACAATTTGATTTGATTTGATCCCCAAGACGTTAAAACCTATTCTCTATATACCCAGAGATATTTCCACTCATTCACAACAATATAACCTCCCACCCGCTCAAGAGAAACACACTCGCTTCAACTCTACTGCTGTCTGTTCCTCTATAACGGGTGGGGGTGGGTTATACTGATTGTGATGCTATAATGTGAATGCTAATGGTAAAATGCTAGTGATTCTACACTGCGAATGCTAATGGTAAAATGCTAGTGATTCTACACTGCGAATGCTAATGGTAAAATGCTAGTGATTCTACACTGCGAATGCTAATGGTAAAATGCTAGTGATTCTACACTGCGAATGCTAATGGTAAAATGCTAGTGATTCTACACTGCGAATGCTAATGGTAAAATGCTAGTGATTCTACACTGCGAATGCTAATGGTAAAATGCTAGTGATTCTACACTGCGAATGCTAATGGTAAAATGCTAGTGATTCTACACTGCGAATGCTAATGGTAAAATGCTAGTGATTCTACACTGCGAATGCTAATGGAATTCTTGTCCTCTCTGTTTCCGTTTCTAACTGCCGTTACTAGATACACAAAAAAAAAATAATCGCATCGTGTCACTAAAACGGTGTCAAAACTGTCTGTTTTCCCTCCTTCACTTCTAATGCTGCAGCACATTGGAAAACAATGACAAAAAGGTCTGAGAAGCTGGACCAGTATGTTCTGCTTGAGAGTGACACGCCATTCAGACCACAGCGGGTGTTGGACTGTAGTCAGACCACAGCGGGTGTTGGACTGTAGTCAGACCACAGCGGGTGTTGGACTGTAGTCAGAGGACTGTAGTCAGACCACAGCGGGTGTTGGACTGTAGTCAGAGGACTGTAGTCAGAGGACTGTAGTCAGACCACAGCGGGTGTTGGACTGTAGTCAGACCACAGCGGGTGTTGGACTGTAGTCAGACCACAGTGGGTTTTGGACTGTAGTCAGACCACAGTGGGTGTTGGACTGTAGTCAGACCACAGCGGGTGTTGGACTGTAGTCAGACCACAGCGGGTGTTGGACTGTAGTCAGAGGACTGTAGTCAGACCACAGTGGGTGTTGGACTGTAGTCAGAGCACTAACAGACAGACTGTGTTACCAAGCCCTGTTTCCTACAGTACGTGTGTGTGTGTGTGTGTGTGTGTGTGTGTGTGTGTGTGTGTGTGTGTTCCTTTCAAAACACCAGCTGTTCCCAAACAGCCTGAGGAAAATACCGAACACAGCAATACAACAAGACAAATTGAGAGAGCTATGCACATTTCCATCGCTGGTACCATACAGCGGTGTGTGTGTGTGTGTGTGTGTGTGGTGTGTGTGTGTGTGGGTGTGTGCGTGGTGTGTGTGTGTGTGTGTGTGTGTGTGTGTGTGTGTGTGTGTGTGTGTGTGTGTGTGTGTGTGTGTGTGTGTGTGTGCGTGTGGTGTGTGTGTGTGGTGTGTGGTGTGTGGTGTGTGTGTGTGTGTGTGTGTGTGCATGCTGCCATCAGTCCCGTGCTCCCTCTGAGTGTTCATGGGGGGGGGGGGGGGGGGGGTGAAGGATGGATTCACTGTGGCGCCTCCAAGCCCCCACACCAACACGAGGCTCCTCCACGCCACTCCTGTCAAGGTCACAATAACGGGGTGATGGAGAATGTCATCAAATCAACCTGTCCCTCCGTTCACGTTCACCTCCCCGCCGTCTCAAAGAAAATAACAGATATACTGAAGCGTTTAACACTACCTGTACTTAATTACCAAGCGTTCATCCTCCATCTGTAGACAACCCACCTCCTCTGGGCTGAGGTAAAGACTGCTGCCTGTACTTAATTACCAAGCGTTCATCCAGCGTAGACAATCCTCCTCCTCTGGGCTGAGGTAAGGACTGCTGCCTGTACTTAATTACCAAGCGTTCATCCTCCATCTGTAGACAACCCTCCTCCTCTGGGCTGAGGAAAGGACTGCTGCCTGTACTTAATTACCAAGCGTTCATCCAGCGTAGACAACCCTCCTCCTCTGGGCTGAGGTAAGGACTGCTGCCTGTACTTAATTACCAAGCGTTCATCCTCCATCTGTAGACAACCCTCCTCCTCTGGGCTGAGGTAAAGACTGCTGCCTGTACTTAATTACCAAGCGTTCATCCTCCATCCGTAGACAACCCTCCTCCTCTGGGCTGAGGTAAGGACTGCTGCCTGTACTTAATTACCAAGCGTTCATCCTCCCTCTGTAGACAACCCTCCTCCTCTGGGCTGAGGTAAAGACTGCTGCCTGTACTTAATTACCAAGTGTTCATCCATCCGTAGACAACCCTCCTCCTCTGGGCTGAGGTAAGGACTGCTGCCTGTACTTAATTACCAAGCGTTCATCCAGCGTAGACAACCCTCCTCCTCTGGGCTGAGGTAAGGACTGCTGCCTGTACTTAATTACCAAGCGTTCATCCTCCCTCTGTAGACAACCCTCCTCCTCTGGGCTGAGGTAAGGACTGCTGCCTGTACTTAATTACCAAGCGTTCATCCAGCGTAGACAACCCTCCTCCTCTGGGCTGAGGTAAGAACTGCTGCCTGTACTTAATTACCAAGTGTTCATCCATCCGTAGACAACCCTCCTCCTCTGGGCTGAGGTAAGGACTGCTGCCTGTACTTAATTACCAAGTGTTCATCCATCCGTAGACAACCCTCCTCCTCTGGGCTGAGGTAAGGACTGCTGCCTGTACTTAATTACCAAGCGTTCATCCAGCGTAGACAACCCTCCTCCTCTGGGCTGAGGTAAGGACTGCTGCCTGTACTTAATTACCAAGCGTTCATCCAGCGTAGACAACCCTCCTCCTCTGGGCTGAGGTAAGGACTGCTGCCTGTACTTAATTACCAAGCGTTCATCCATCTGTAGACAACCCTCCTCCTCTGGGCTGAGGTAAGAACTGCTGCCTGTACTTAATTACCAAGCGTTCATCCAGCGTAGACAATCCTCCTCCTCTGGGCTGAGGTAAGGACTGCTGCCTGTACTTAATTACCAAGCGTTCATCCAGCGTAGACAATCCTCCTCCTCTGGGCTGAGGTAAGGACTGCTGCCTGTACTTAATTACCAAGCGTTCATCCTCCATCCGTAGACAACCCTCCTCCTCTGGGCTGAGGTAAGGACTGCATTCCTAAAGACAGCTCTATTCTCTATAGTACACTACTTTTAACGGCCCACAGGGTCGTTTGAGAGGCAGCCATAGCGTGTAGACTATTCCATTAGGGCTAATACACCCTCAGGCTACTAGGTCTGTCTATCAGCTACTCAAACAGAACTGCCTACGTGATACGAAACGTGTGTGTGTGTGTGTTTTGGACACCTACTCATTCAAGGGTTTTACTTTATTGTATTATACATTGTAGAATGCTCTGGGTCTTTCTGTTCTTGTGGCAGTCCTCATGAGAGACAGTTCTATCACAGCGCTTGATATCTTTTTGCGACTGCACTTGAAAAAACTTTCAATGTTCATGTCTTAAAGTAATGATGTACTGTTGTTTCTCTTTGCTTATTTGAGCTGTTCTTTTACCAAATAGGGCTATCTTCTGTATACCACCCCTACCTTGTCACAATCCAACTGATTGGCTCAAAAGCATTAAGAAGGAAATAAATTCCACAAATTAACTTTTAACAAGGCACACCTTTTTAATTGAAATACATTCCAGGTGACTACCTCATGAAGCTGGTTGAGAGAATGCCAAGAGCGTGCAAAGCTGCCATCAAGACAAAGGGTGGCTACTTTGAAGAATCTAAAATAGAAATATATATTTAGATTTGTTTAACACTTTTTTGGTTAATACATAATTCCATATGTGTTATTTCATAGTTTTGATGTATTCACTATTATTCTAAAATGTAGAAAATAGTACAAAGAAAGAATAACCCTGGAATGAGTAGGTGTGTCAAAACTTTTGACTGGTACTGTATATATATATATATATATATATATATATATATATATATATATATATATATATATATATATATATATATATATATATGAGTGTTCTGGAATATTCTACAGGTTCTATTGTAAACTAATTCCCTTGGTAATATCAGAATGCCATTCTTTGTTAGTGCATCTGATAATCCACATGTTGTACGACTCGACAGTCTACAACCCCTCACAGGCGAACTTCCTGAAGATCAAATGACCTGTCAAACGCAGATAAAACAACTTGAAAGCAGACTAACCTCAGTAGCCTTTGAACAACAACAGTAAATGAAAAGCTTTTTTGTTGTTGTTGTTGTTGTGTTAGTGTCTGTCAATGGTGTAGCTAGGTTAACCCACAAGGAAAACAACATCACAGAAGCATTACAAGATAGAACTGCTGTCAGCCCACCAGGATGACAAAGCCTAACACGGGTAAAGCTTTGAACACATTTTACTGCACAAAGTCTTGTGAAAACCAATTACATTACATAAAGACAGCATTTACATTGACACACTCGTGTTGCTGGCAAAAACCAACATTAATGGCAAATATATTTATTTAAATCCTAGAGTACTATAGCTTTTATTTACAATAACACAGCTGCTGATATTAACGTGAGTTGTTTTGATGAAGGGTTGACTATCAGTATGCTGGTACTCCGTGCCCTTACCCGTGACCTTCAGGCCCTACCCTGCCCTTACCCACAACGTTCAGGCCCTACCCTGCCCCTACCCACAACGTTCAGGCCCTACTCTGCCCTTACCCACAACGTTCAGGCCCTACCCTGCCCCTACCCACAACGTTCAGGCCCTACCCTGCCCTTACCCACAACGTTCAGGCCCTACCCTGCCCTTACCCACAACATTCAGGCCCTACCCTGCCCTTACCCACAACATTCAGTCCCTACCCTGCCCTTACCCACAACGTCCAGGCCCTACCCTGCTCAGGCACACAATGTTCAGGTCATACCCTGTCCATAACCACAACGTTCAGTTCTTACCCTACCCAGGCCCATGACGTTCAGGCCCCCACCTAGCCAGGCCCACGGCAATCAGGCCCCCACATATCCAGGCCCACATGGTTCAGGCCCTACCCTACGCAGGCCCGAGATGTTCAGACCCTACCCTACCCAGACCCACGATGTTCAGGCCCCCACCTAGCCAGGCCCATGACGTTCAGGCCCTCACATACCCAGGCCTACACCGTTCAGGCCCTACCCTGCCCGGCCTGCGATGTTCAGGCCCTTCCCTACCCAGGCCCAAGATTTTCAGGCCCTTCCCTACCCAGGCCCACGATGTTCAGGCCCTTCCCTACCCAGGCCCACGATGTTCAGGCCCTTCCCTACCCAGGCCCAAGATGTTCAGGCCCTTCCCTACCCAGGCCCAAGATGTTCAGGCCCTTCCCTACCCAGGCCCAAGATGTTCAGGCCCTTCCCTACCCAGGCCCAAGATGTTCAGGCCCTTCCCTACCCAGGCCCACGATGTTCAGGCCCTTCCCTACCCAGGCCCACGATGTTCAGGCCCTTCCCTACCCAGGCCCACGATGTTCAGGCCCTTCCCTACTCAGGCCCAAGATGTTCAGGCCCTTCCCTACCCAGGCCCAAGATGTTCAGGCCCTTCCCTACCCAGGCCCACGATGTGCAGGCCCTTCCCTACCCAGGCCCGCAATGTTTAGGCCCTTCCCTACTCAGGCCCACAACGTTCAGGCCCCCACATACCCAGGCACCCACCATTCAAGCCCTTCCCTATCCAGGCCCGTGACATTCATGTCCCACCCTGCGCGGCCTGCAACGTTCAGGTCCTACCCTACCCATACCCACAACATTCAGACCCGACACTACCCAGGCCCGCAACGTTCAGGCCCTACCCTACCCCGTAAAGTTCAGGCCCTACCCTAACCAGGCCCGTGACGTTCAGGTCCTACCCTGGACCGCGACGTTCAGGCCCTACCCTGCCCAGGCCCGATTGCTTCTGCCAAATTTAAGGTCCAGCCCGAAACCCAAAACCAGAAATAACTTCCTCCGTTAGTAAATCCATTACCTATTCCTCTCTGTCTATCACTCGCTCTCTGCAACGCAGCTCACTCTGCATGCACTCTGCTCATGGTGGCTCTGAGTCTGTCAGTATCCATAGCAACGGCTAGGCTTGTGCTGCTCTCCTCAATGACGTGACGTGAGAGAGCAGTGAGCAGTGAGCAGTGAGCAGTGAGCAGTGAGCAATGAGCAGTGAGCAGTGAGCAGTGACCTACTTTCATCACTCTAAAACTGGGCCATTTCTCACGCAGCAGAGCACGAGCAAATGACCAAATGTATCAAAATGTTAGTATTCAATTCAGTGATACCTGAGCCCATTGTCCTAGTTATAGACTCTACTCAGCCCTAACCCTCAGGTGGAATAGCAGAGCTCTAAACTCTGGCCTGGACTGGAGGAGCAGCCTTAGAGGAAATCATCTTTGTCTGTTCTCTAGGTTTAACAAGGTGACATGTTCACATTAGAATTCAACCAGTCATCTTTAAAAAATAAATAAAAAGTTCAATTCTTCAATAATTATCCGGTCTAGTCGTCGCAACAATAGCTATTCCAGCAGAAACATCAGATAATGTGTGAGAGTGTCTCAGACCCATCGTCCTGGTTACACACTGTACATGTCCCAAATGGACCCTATTTTGAACATAGTGCACTACTTTAGACCAGAGCCCTATTCCCTATATAGTGCACTACTTTAGACCAGAGCCCTATTCCTTATATAGTGCACTACTTTAGACCAGAGCCCTATTCCCTATATAGTGCACTACTTTAGACCAGAGCCCTATTCCCTATATAGTTCACTACTTTAGACCAGAGCCCTATTCCCTATATATTGTACTACTTTAGACCAGAGCCCTCCCTATATAGTGCACTACTTTAGACCAGAGCCCTATTCCCTATATAGTGCACTACTTTAGACCAGAGCCCTATTCCCTATATAGTGTACTACTTTAGACCAGAGCCCTATTCCCTATATAGTGCACTACTTTAGACCAGAGCCCTATTCCCTATATATTGTACTACTTTAGACCAGAGCCCTATTCCCTATATAGTGCACTACTTTAGACCAGAGCCCTATTCCCTATATATTGTACTACTTTAGACCAGAGCCCTATTCCCTATATATTGTACTACTTTAGACCAGAGCCCTATTCCCTATATATTGTACTACTTTAGACCAGAGCCCTATTCCCTATATAGTGTACTACTTTAGACCAGAGCCCTATTCCCTATATAGTGTACTACTTTAGACCAGAGCCCTATTCCCTATATAGTGTACTACTTTAGACCAGAGCCCTATTCCCTATATAGTGTACTACTTTAGACCAGAGCCCTAGTCAAAAGGAATATATATTTTGGGACACGGTTATTGGGTAATGACGCTGACGCTAGACTCCAATTCCAGTCCGGTTCCGCCTCGATGCTCATCTGCTATATTAGACTCATTTCAACCGAATTATCTCCTATTCCTTAAGATGGTTTTCAGATGGCATCCCAACGTTCCCAGGCGAAGAGAAACACAGATTGCACACATGCGATGTTTCAGACTGGGTTAGGATAAAAATACACAGGACAATCTGGAACCTTCTAGGAGTGGGGCGGATGTATTGGACTGTTGAATAAGTAACTAGGTAGGCTAACAATAGTAGAACATTAACACATTCCAGAACATCTAGGAACATGAACACATTCCAGAACATCTAGGAACATGAACACATTCCGGAACATCTAGGAACATGAACACATTCCAGAACATCTAGGAACATGAACACATTCCGGAACATCTAGGAACATGAACACATTCCAGAACATCTAGGAACATGAACACATTCCAGAACATCTAGGAACATGAACACATTCCAGAACATCTAGGAACATGAACACATTCCAGAACATCTAGGAACATGAACACATTCCAGAACATCTAGGAACATGAACACATTCCAGAACATCTAGGAACATGAACACATTCCGGAACATCTAGGAACATGAACACATTCCAGAACATCTAGGAACATGAACACATTCAGGAACATCTAGGAACATGAACACATTCCAGAACATCTAGGAACATGAACACAATCTAGAACATCTAGGAACATGAACACATTCCAGAACATCTAGGAACATGAACACATTCCAGAACATCTAGGAACATGAACACAACCCAGAACATCTAGGAATATTCTAAAGAACGTTAAGTAGAACTAAAGAACACAGGCAGACAAATGAGATTAGTCTCAGTCCCACAACACCTGAGCAGTCCCGTCTCTGGGACAGGATAAATGACTCGTCCCCTGCTCAGGGTCACAAGTCTGGACATCCAGCTAATATAACTACTGCACACCTAGGGCACAGTTGCACACTATTCCCTATGTAGTGCACTACTTTTAACCAGAGCCCAGGCAGTATGGACAAATACGTGCGCCAACTGGATGGTCCAAAGTAGTGCACTGCATAGGGAATAAGGTGCTATTAGGGACACACACTCTGTTTCAAACTGCTCCTGTCCATTGAGAACCAGGTACAATACATGGAGGGTCTGTGCTTCATCAGTGAACTCTGACCTCTATCATGCTGGAAGGCAACAGGCTCAAACCATCTGCTCCTAATCAGAAGGACAGACAGAAGCCACCGGTTACCTCCTAATTCATCCCAGCAGGCATTGCAGTGGGTCAGTGAGCACGCTGTCATACCAGCGAGTCCCGCCGGTCCCCGGCGACGTTCTGCCAACACACTCAAGTATGATTACAGATTACAGCGTGTGTGTGTGTGTGCACGTGTGTGTGTGCGTGTATGCGTGTGCATGTATGTGTGTGCAGCTTGTAGTGAATTTGGGGGGAAGCCTCGAAATGGGTGGGGTTATCATATACATTACTCAGACTGGATAGGGTTACTCAGACTGGATCGGGTTAGGGTTACTCAGACTGGATAGTGTTACTCAGACTGGATAGGGTTACTCAGACTGGATAGGGTTAATCAGACTGGATAGGGTTAGTGTTAATCAGACTGGATAGGGTTACTCAGACTGGATAGGGTTTCTCAGACTGGATAGGGTTACTCAGACTGGATAGGGTTACTCAGACTGGATAGGGTTACTCAAACTGGATAGGGTTACTCAGACTGGATAGGGTTACTCAGACTGGATAGGGTTACTCAGACTGGATAGGGTTAGTGTTACTCAGACTGGATCGGGTAACTCAGACTGGATAGGGTTACTCAGACTGGATAGGGTTAGGGTTACTCAGACTGGATAGGGTTTCTCAGACTGGATAGTGTTACTCAGACTGGATAGTGTTACTCAGACTGGATATGGTTAGTGTTACTCAGACTGGATAATGTTACTCAGACTGGATCGGGTTAGTGTTACTCAGACTGGATAGTGTTACTCAGACTGGATAGGGTTACTCAGACTGGATAGGGTTACTCAGACTGGATAGGGTTACTCAGACTGGATAGGGTTACTCAGACTGGATAGTGTTACTCAGACTGGATAGGGTTACTCAGACTGGATAGTGTTACTCAGACTGGATAGGGTTACTCAGACTGGATAGGGTTACACAGACTGGATGGGGTTAGTTTTATTCAGACTGGATAGTGTTAGGGTTACTCAGACTGGATAGTGTTACTCAGACTGGATAGGGTTACTCAGACTGGATAGGGTTACTCAGACTGGATAGGGTTACTCAGACTGGATCGGGTTAGAGTGACTCAGACTGGATAGTGTTACTCAGACTGGATGGGGTTACTCAGACTGGTTAGTGTTACTCAGACTGGTTAGTGTTACTCAGACTGGATAGGGTTAGTGTTACTCAGACTGGATATTGTTACTCAGACTGGATAGGGTTACTCAGACTGGATCGGGTTAGTGTTACTCAGACTGGATAGTGTTACTCATACTGGATAGTGTTACTCAGACTGGATAGGGTTACTCAGACTGGATAGTGTTAGGGTTACTCAGACTGGATAGGGTTACTCAGACTGGATAGGGTTACTCAGACTGGATAGTGTTACTCAGACTGGATAGTGTTACTCAGACTGGATAGGGTTACTCAGACTGGATAGTGTTAGGGTTACTCAGACTGGATAGGGTTACTCAGACTGGATAGGGTTACTCAGACTGGATAGGGTTACTCAGACTGGATAGTGTTACTCAGACTGAATAGGGTTACTCAGACTGGATAGTGTTACTCAGACTGGATAGGGTTACTCAGACTGGATAGTGTTACTCAGACTGGATAGGGTTACTCAGACTGGATAGTGTTACTCAGACTGGATAGGGTTACTCAGACTGGATAGTGTTAGGGTTACTCAGACTGGATAGGGTTACTCAGACTGGATAGGGTTACTCAGACTGGATAGGGTTAATCAGACTGGATAGTGTTACTCAGACTGGATAGGGTTACTCAGACTGGATAGGGTTACTCAGACTGGATAGGGTTACTCAGACTGGATAGTGTTACTCAGACTGGATAGGGTTACTCAGACTGGATAGTGTTACTCAGACTGGATAGGGTTACTCAGACTGGATAGTGTTACTCAGACTGGATAGGGTTACTCAGACTGGATAGTGTTACTCAGACTGGATAGGGTTACTCAGACTGGATAGTGTTAGGGTTACTCAGACTGGATAGGGTTACTCAGACTGGATAGGGTTACTCAGACTGGATAGGGTTAATCAAACTGGATAGTGTTACTCAGACTGGATAGGGTTACTCAGACTGGATAGTGTTACTCAGACTGGATAGGGTTACTCAGACTGGATATGGTTAGTGTTACTCAGACTGGATAATGTTACTCAGACTGGATCGTGTTAATCAGAATGGACCGTGTTAGGGTAACTCAGACTGGATAGGGTTAGTGTTACTCAGAAAGGATAATGTTACTCAGACTGGATCAGGTTAGGGTAACTCAGACTGGATAGTGTTACTCAGACTGGATAGGGTTACTCAGACTGGATAGGGTTACTCAGACTGGATCGGGTAGGGTTACTCAGGCTGGTTAGTGTTACTCAGACTGGATCGGGTTACTCAGACTGGATCGGGTTAGGGTAACTCAGACTGGATAGGGTTACTCAGACTGGATAGGGTTACTCAGACTGGACAGTGTTACTCAGACTGGACAGTGTTACTCAGACTGGATAGTGTTACTCAGACTGGATAGGGTTACTCAGACTGGATAGTGTTACTCAGACTGGATAGGGTTCCTCAGAATGGATAGGGTTAATCAGACTGGACATTGTTACTCAGACTGGAAAGGGTTAGTGTTACTCAGACTGGATAGGGTTACTCAGACTGGATAGGGTTACTCAGACTGGATAAGGTTAGTGTTACTCAGACTGGATAAGGTTACTCAGACTGTATTGGGTTACTCAGACTGGATAGGGTTACTCAGACTGGATAGGGTTAGTCTTACTCAGACTGGATAGGGTTACTCAGACTGGATAGTGTTACTCAGACTGGATAGTGTTACTCAGACTGGATCGGGTTAGGGTTACTCAGACTGGATAGGGTTACTCAGACTGGATCGGGTTACTCAGACTGGATAGTGTTACTCAGACTGGATCGGGTTAGGGTTACTCAGACTGGATCGGGTTACTCAGACTGGTTAGTGTTACTCAGACTGGATAGTGTTACTCAGACTGGATAGGGTTACTCAGACTGGATCGGGTTAGGGTTACTCAGACTGGATAGGGTTACTCAGACTGGATAGGGTTACTCAGACTGGTTAGTGTTACTCAGACTGGATAGTGTTACTCAGACTGGATAGTGTTACTCAGACTGGATAGGGTTACTCAGACTGGATCGGGTTACTAAGACTGGATCGGGTTACTCAGACTGTATCGTGTTACTCAGACTGGATAGGGTTAATCAGACTGGATAGGGTTACTCAGACTGGATCGGGTTACTCAGACTGGATAGTGTTACTCAGACTGGATAGGGTTAATCAGACTGGATAGGGTTACTCAGACTGGATCGGGTTACTCAGACTGGATAGGGTTACTCAGACTGGATAGGGTTACTCAGACTGGATAGGGTTACTCAGACTGGATCGGGTTAGTGTTACTCAGACTGGTTAGGGTTACTCAGACTGGATAGGGTTACTCAGACTGGATAGGGTTAGTGTTACTCAGACTGGATCAGGTTACTTGGACTGGATAGTGTTACTCAGACTGGATAGGGTTACTCAGACTGGATAGGGTTACTCAGACTGGATAGTGTTACTCAGACTGGATAGGGTTACTCAGACTGGATAGGGTTACTCAGACTGGATAGTGTTACTCAGACTGGATAGTGTTACTCAGACTGGATAGTGTTACTCAGACTGGATTCCTACCCCTCCCTCCCCCTCTCTCTCTAGTCTACCCCTCCCTCCCTCTCTCTCTCTGGTCTACCCCTCCCTCCCTCTCTCTCTCTAGTCTACCCCTCCCTCCCTCTCTCTCTCTGGTCTACCCCTCCCTCCCTCCCTCTCTCTCTCTGGTCTACCCCTCCCTCTCTCTCTCTCTCTGGTCTACCCCTCCCTCCCTCTCTCTCTCTGGTCTACCCCTCCTTCCCTCCCTCTCTCTGATCTACCCATCCCTCCCTCTCTCTCTCTGGTCTACCCCTCCTTACCTCGCTCTCTCTAGTCTACCCCTCCCTCCCTCTTTTCTCCTGCTCATAAACCTACAGGCTGTAATGATATGCTACTCCTTAATTAACAGACAGATTTCCCAACAGAGACAGCTCCACAGCCTGCCGTTTGTATGTGTGCCTGTGTATGTGTGTCTGTGTATGTGTGTCTGTAATGTGTGCCTGTGTATGTGTGCCTGTGTATGTGTCTGTAATGTGTGCCTGTGTATGTGTGCCTGTGTATGTGTGTCTGTGTATGTGTGCCTGTGTATGTGTGCCTGTGTATGTGTGCCTGTGTATGTGTGTCTGTGTATGTGTGCCTGTGTATGTGTGTCTGTAATGTGTGTCTGTAATGTGTGTCTGTGTATGTGTGTCTGTGTATGTGTGTCTGTAATGTGTGTCTGTAATGTGTGTCTGTGTATGTGTGTCTGTGTATGTGTGTCTGTGTATGTGTGCCTGTGTATGTGTGTCTGTGTATGTGTGCCTGTGTATGTGTGCCTGTGTATGTGTGTCTGTGTATGTGTGTCTGTGTATGTGTGCATGTGTGCCGGGGTATGTGTACAGAGCCATTGTCTATCTAGTCAACTAGTCAATAGTTCCCAGAGTCCCACAGTAGGGAGCCGTTTCCAGGTCTGGGACCAGAGAGACTAGGTGATTTCACAGTAGGGAGCCGTTTCCAGATCTGGGACCAGAGAGACTAGGGGCTTTCACAGTTGGGAGCCGTTTCCAGGTCTGGAAACAGAGAGACTAGCGGCTTTCACAGTTGGGAGCCGTTTCCAGGTCTGGGACCAGAGAGACTAGGGGCTTTCACAGTTGGGAGCCGTTTCCAGGTCTGGGACCAGAGAGACTAGGGGCTTTCACAGTTGGGAGCCGTTTCCAGGTCTGGGACCAGAGAGACTAGGGGCTTTCACAGTTGGGAGCCGTTTCCAGGTCTGGGACCAGAGAGACTAGGTGATTTCACAGTAGGGAGCCGTTTCCAGGTCTGGGACCAGAGAGACTAGGGGCTTTCACAGTTGGGAGCCGTTTCCAGGTCTGGGAACAGAGAGACTAGGTGATTTCACAGTAGGGAGCCGTTTCCAGGTCTGGGAACAGAGAGACTAGGTGATTTCACAGTAGGGAGCCGTTTCCAGGAAACTCTGAACACATCACAGGGCGGTAACAGAGGGAGGGAAACTCTGAACACATCACAGGGCGGTAACAGAGGGAGGGAAACTCTGAACACATTACACGGCGGTAACAGAGGGAGGGAAACTCTGAACACATCACAGGGCGGTAACAGAGGGAGGGAGGGCGGTAACAGAGGGAGGGAGGGCGGTAACAGAGGGAGGGAGGGCGGTAACAGAGGGAGGGAGGGCGGTAACAGAGGGAGGGAGGGCGGTAACAGAGGGAGGGAGGGCGGTAACGGAGGGAGGGAGGGCAGTAACAGAGGGAGGGAGGGCGGTAACAGAGGGAGGGAGGGCGGTAACAGAGGGAGGGAGGGCGGTAACAGAGGGAGGGAGGGCGGTAACAGAGGGAGGGAGGGCGGTAACAGAGGGAGGGAGGGAGGGAGGGCGGTAACAGAGGGGGGGAGGGCGGTAACAGAGGGAGGGAGGGCGGTAACAGAGGGAGGGAGGGAGGGAGGGCGGTAACAGAGGGAGGGAGGGCGGTAACAGAGGGAGGGAGGGCGGTAACAGAGGGAGGGAGGGCGGTAACAGAGGGAGGGAGGGAGGGAGGGCGGTAACAGAGGGGGGGAGGGCGGTAACGGAGGGAGGGAGGGCGGTAACAGAGGGAGGGCGGTAACAGAGGGAGGGAGGGCGGTAACAGAGGGAGGGAGGGCGGTAACAGAGGGAGGGAGGGCGGTAACAGAGGGAGGGAGGGCGGTAACAGAGGGAGGGAGGGCGGTAACAGAGGGAGGGAGGGCGGTAACAGAGGGAGGGAGGGCGGGAACAGAGGGAGGGAGGGCGGTAACAGAGGGAGGGAGGGCGGTAACAGAGGGAGGGAGGGCGGGAACAGAGGGAGGGAGGGCGGGAACAGAGGGAGGGAGGGCGGGAACAGAGGGAGGGAGGGCGGTAACAGAGGGAGGGAGGGCGGTAACGGAGGGAGAGAGGGCGGGAACAGAGGGAGGGAGGGCGGGAACAGAGGGAGGGAGGGCGGTAACAGAGGGAGGGAGGGCGGTAACGGAGGGAGGGAGGGCGGTAACAGAGGGAGGGAGGGCGGTAACAGAGGGAGGGAGGGCGGTAACAGAGGGAGGGAGGGCGGTAACAGAGGGAGGGAGGGCGGTAACAGAGGGAGGGAGGGCGGTAACAGAGGGAGGGAGGGCGGTAACAGAGGGAGGGAGGGCAGTAACAGAGGGAGGGAGGGCGGTAACAGAGGGAGGGAGGGCGGTAACAGAGGGAGGGAGGGCGGTAACAGAGGGAGGGAGGGCGGTAACAGAGGGAGGGAGGGCGGTAACAGAGTGAGGGAGGGCGGGAACAGAGGGAGGGAGGGCGGGAACAGAGGGAGGGAGGGCGGTAACAGAGGGAGGGAGGGCGGTAACAGAGGGAGGGAGGGCGGGAACAGAGGGAGGGAGGGCGGTAACAGAGGGAGGGAGGGCGGTAACAGAGGGAGGGAGGGCGGTAACAGAGGGAGGGAGGGCGGTAACAGAGTGAGGGATGGCGGGAACACTTCTACAATAGGGAACAGTTAAGGCTGTGTGGCAGAAATGCATTTTGGATTATAAAGGGTGCTTACCGTTCAAACTGCTCCTATCAATCAGGTTGTTGTCAGAAGGCCAGTAGCCGCCATCTCCATGGCGACCTGTACAACAGAAAAAGAGTGGGGTTGAGCAGGGATAGAGAGAGAGAGAGAGAGAGAGATGTGGGAGGGAGAGAGAGGAGGGAGAGATAGAGAGAGCAGGGGAAGGGAGAGAGAGAGGAGGGAGAGAGAGAGAGCAGAGCGAGAGAGCAGGGGAAGGGAGAGAGAGGAGGGAGAGAGAGAGAGAGAGACAGAGAGAACAGGGGAAGGGAGAGAGAGGAGGGAGAGAGAGAGCAGAGAGAGAGAGCAGGGGAAGGGAGAGAGAGAGAGAGAGAGAGAGAGAGAGAGACAGAGAGAACAGGGGAAGGGAGAGAGAGGAGGGAGAGAGAGAGAGACAGAGAGAACAGGGGAAGGGAGAGAAGGAAGAACAAAGAAGAATGCTATTATATTTCTGTGTTCAAACTTGAGTATTTTGAAAGATAAAATTTAAGTTTTACCTATTTTAAGAATACATTATTTTCTTTGACTTAACATTACACGGCAATCCAGAGATAGAATACAGTGTGGGAGTGGTCTGAGTGTCTGTAGAATTGCCTGTATTGTACATCTCATTATACATTCCTAAGTGCCAACCAATAATAGGCAATTGGAAACTATTGTGTTTGAGAGCAGGGGAGAATTCAGACCTGGCCTTCTCCCCAACCTCCACAACAGAGAGAGATAGGAGACAATGAGACAGGAGACAAGGTGAGAAATACACGCAGAGAGAGAGAGATATAGAGACGGGAGAGCGACACAAAGAGAGAGGGAGAGAGAGACAGGAGAGAGACAAGGAGAAAGACACAAAGAGAGAGGGAGAGAGAGAGAGAGACAGGAGAGAGACAAGGAGAAAGACACAAAGAGAGAGGGAGAGAGAGAGAGACAGGAGAGAGACACAACAGAGAGAGGGAGAGAGACAAGGAGAGAGACACAAAGAGAGAGGGAGAGAGACAAGGAGAGAGACACAAAGAGAGAGGGAGAGAGGAGAGAGATGAGGAGAGAAACACAAAGAGAGAGGGAGAGAGACAGGAGAGAGACAGGAGAGAGACACAACAGAGAGAGGGAGAGAGAGGGAGAGACATGAGAGAGACGAGGAGAGAGACACAAAGAGAGAGGGAGAGAAGGAGAGAGACGAGGAGAGAGACACAAAGAGAGAGATATTGAGACAAGGAGGGAGACACAAATAGAGAGTGAGAGAGATAGAGAGACAGGAGAGAGACAAGGAGATAGACACAAAGAGAGAGGGAGAGATAGAGAGACAGAGAGATATTGTATATTATCTACCTCACTTGCTTTGGCAATGTTAACACATGTTTCCCATTCCCATAAAGCCCCTTGAATTGAATTGAATTGAATTGAATTGACAGGAGAGAGAGAGAGAGAGAGAGAGAGAGAGGGAGAGAGACACAAAGAGAGAGGGAGAGAGAGACAAGGAGAGAGACCCAACAGAGAGAGGGAGAGAGAGACAAGGAGAGAGACCCAACAGAGAGAGGGAGAGAGACAAGGAGAGAGACCCAACAGAGAGAGGGAGAGAGAGACAAGGAGAGAGACCCAACAGAGAGAGGGAGAGAGACAAGGAGAGAGACCCAACAGAGAGAGGGAGAGAGACAAGGAGAGAGACACAACAGAGAGAGGGAGAGAGAGGGAGAGAGACATGAGAGAGACCCAACAGAGAGAGGGAGAGAGACATGAGAGAGACACAACAGAGAGAGGGAGAGAGACATGAGAGAGACCCAACAGAGAGAGGGAGAGAGAGGGAGAGACAGGAGAGAGACACAAAGAGAGAGGGAGAGAGACATGAGAGAGACACAACAGAGAGAGGGAGAGAGAGGGAGAGAGAGAGAGAGACAGGAGAGAGACCCAAAGAGAGAGGGAGAGAGGGAGAGAGACACAAAGAGAGAGGGAGAGAGACAGGAGAGAGACACAAAGAGAGAGGGAGAGAGACAGGAGAGAGACGAGGAGAGATACACAACAGAGAGAGGGAGAGAGATAGAGAAACAGGAGAGAGATAATATCAATTCAAGGGGCTTTATTGGCAATGGGAAACATATGTTTACATTGCCAAAGCAAGTGAGGAAAAAACACCATCTTTATCTATACCTCTCTCTACCCCCCCCCCCCCCCTCCCACAGACCCCTATACTATACACAATAAAATACTACAATATAATACATACAGTTGAAGTCGGACGTTTACATACACTTAGGTTGGAGTCATTAAAACTTGTTTTTCAACCACTCCACAAATTTCTTGTTAACAAACTATAGTTTTGGCAAGTCTGTTAGTGTAACGGATGTGAAATGGCTAGCTAGTTAGCGGGCACGCGCTAATAGCGTTTCAATCAGTTACGTCACTTGCTCTGAAACCTAGAAGTAGTGTTTCCCCTTGCCCTCTGCAAGGGCTGCGGCCTTTGTGGAGCGATGGGTAACGACGCTTCGTGGGCGACCGTTGTTGATGTGTGAAGAAGGTCCCTGGTTCGCGCCCGTGTCGGGGTGAGGTGACGGTTTAAAGCTATACTGTTACATTGGTGCCGTGACCCGGATCACTGGTTGCTGCGGAAAAGGAGGAGGTTGAAAGGGGGGTGAGTGTAACGGATGTGAAATAGCTAGCTAGTTAGCGGGTACGTGCTAATAGCGTTTCAATCAGTTACGTCACTTGCTCTGAAACCTATTAGTAGTGTTGCCCCTTGCTCTGCAAGAGCCTTAGCCTTTGTGGCGCGATGGGTAACGATGCTTCGTGGGCGACCGTTGTTGATGTGTGCAGAGGGTCCCTGGTTCGCGCGAGGGGACGCCATAAAGTTAAACTGTTACATTGATGCTGTTGACCCGGATCACTGATTGCTGCGGAATAGGAGGAGGTCGAAAGGGGAGTGAGTGTAACGGATGTGAAATGGCTAGCTAGTTAGCACTAATAGCGTTTCAATCAGTTACGTCACTTGCTCTGAAACCTAGAAGTAGTGTTGCCCCTTGCTCTGCAAGGGCCGTGGCTTTTGTGGAGCGATGGGTAACGATGCTTGTGGGCGACCGTTGTTGATGTGTGCAGAAGGTCCCTGGTTCGCGTCCGTGTCGGGGCGAGGGGACAGTTTAAAGTTATACTGTTACATTAGGACATATACTTTGTGCATGACACAAGTCATTTTCCAACAATTGTTACCAGACAGATTATTTCACTTATAATTCACTGTATCACAATTCCAGTGGGTCAGAAGTTTACATACACTACGTTGACTGTGCCTTTAAACAGCTTGGAAAATTCCAGAAAATGATGTCATGGCTTTAGAAGCTTCTGATAGGCTAATTGACATCATTTGAGTCAATTGGAGGTGTACCTGTGGATGTATTTCAAGGCCTACCTTCAAACTCAGTGCCTCTTTGCTTGACATCACGGGAAAATCAAAAGAAATCAGCCAAGACCTTGGAAAGAAAATTGTAGACCTCCACAAGTCTGGTTCATCCTTGGGAGCAATTTCCAAACGCCTGAAGGTACCACGTTTATCTGTACAAACAATAGCACGCAAGTATAAACACCATGGGACCACACAGCCGTCATACCGCTCAGGAAGGAGACGCGTTCTGTCTCCTAGAGATGAACGTACTTTAGTGCGAAAAGTGCAAATCAATCCCAGAACAACAGCAAAGGACCTTGTGAAGATGCTGGAGGAAACAGGTACACAAGTATCTATTTCCACAGTAAAACAAGTCCTATATCGACATAACCTGAAAGGCCCCTCAGCAAGGAAGAAGCCACTGCTCCAAAACCACCATAAAAAACCCAGACTACGGTTTGCAACTGCACATGGGGACAAAGATCGTACTTTTTGGAGAAATGGTCTGATGAAACAAAAACTGTTTGGCCATAATGACCATCGTTATGTTCGGAGGAAAAAGGGGGAGGCTAGCAAGCCGAAGAACACCATCCCAACCGTGAAGCACGGGAGTGGCAGCATCATGTTGTGGGGGTGTTTTGCTGCAGGAGGGACTGGTGCACTTCACAAAATAGATGGCATCATGAGGCTGGAAAATGATGTGGATATATTGAATCAACATCTCAAGACATCAGTCAGGAAGTTAAAGCTTGGTCGTAAATGGGTCTTTCAAATGGACAACAATGACCCCAAGCATTCTTCCAAAGTTGTGGCAAAATTGCTTAAAGACAACAAAGGTATTGGAGTGGCCATCACAAAGCCCTGACCTCAACCCCCCCCCCCCCCCCAAAGGACAGCTAGCTTCTGTCCTCCTCTGGGTACATTGACTTCAATACAATACCTATGAGGCTCATGGTTCTCAACCCCTCCTATAGACTTACACAGTAATTATGACAACTTCCGGAGGACGTCCTCCAACCTATCAGAGGGGGGGCCAGAGGCGCCAGGAGTACCCAGAGGGGTCAGGGGGGGCCATCAGGAGGCAGGAGGTACCAGAAGGTCTAGGAGGGGCTAGAGAGACCAGGGTGGGCCAGAGAGACTAGAAGGGTCCAGGGAGGGGTTGGGGGCCGGGGTTGGCTGAGGGGGGCCAGAGGAGGAGCCAGAGAAACGGCCCCAAACATCAATCTCCAGCCTGGACTTCAACCACTGCCTCCCCTGGTGCCGTTTCACAAGATTGATATGCTGTGTGTGTGTGTGTGTGTGTGTGTGTGTGTGTGTGTGTGTGTGTGTGTGTGTGTGTGTGTGGTTGTGTGTGTGTGTGTATGTGTGTGTGTGTGTGTGTGTGTGTGCGTGCGCGCGTGTGCGCGTGCGTTAAGGCCAAGACATACAAGGGTTTTCACTCAAGTCACAAAACTAATTTAGCCCCTGAGTCCTGGCCCACATTTTGCTCCACTCCCAATATCTGACATTTATTTATCTCTGTATTTTCATGTGTTGAGGACTTCACAACGTTAAATGCTGTCCTTTGTCAAGGGTAAATTGAGGGGCCTGGGCCACAGTCCAATGAAGTACACCAACTGAGTGCATTGATCATAGTTAACTACTGTATGTCAAGGTCTCTATTGAGACAGTTTGCTTGTTTACGTTCAGAGCTGGTACAGAATCCATTATATAAACCAACATAATGTCCTCATTTTGAATGAAATAGACCGAAGAGGTATTAAAAAGCATTAACAGGTCACAGTGAGGAAATATGGAATCATTTTTATATGCGTCTCAAATTGCACCCTATCTATATAGTGGAGTGCCTTTGATAGGGTGCCATATGGCCCTTGGTCAATGTAGGGTACTATATAGGGAATAGGGTGGCATATGGCCCTGGTCAACGTAGGGTACTATATAGGGAATAGGGTGGCATATGGCCCTGGTCAATGTAGGGTACTATATAGGGAATAGGGTGGCATATGGCCCTGGTCAACGTTGGGTACTATATAGGGAATAGGGTGGCATATGGCCCTGGTCAATGTAGGGTACTATATAGGGAATAGGGTGGCATATGGCCCTGGTCAATGTAGGGTGCTATATAGGGAATAGGGTGGCATTACATGGGAAATAGTCTCTGCCTTCACGGATGAACCTTCATATGTAAAAACAGATGGTTTATTTAATAACATCTAGCTTAGAGTACTTAAAAAAAATTAGATTTGTAGAGTATTTAAAAAAGATGTGCCTAAATAATCATACACTTTAATAAGACCATTTCATATGGTGACTAAAAACTCCTTTTTTTATTCTCTCTTGAAAATAATTGTTGGCACAAAACGTCAATAAAAAGCTGTGCGAGAGTAGCCTGGTGACTCAGTGGTTCACCACAGACTTCAGTCTGAGAGTAGCCTGGTGACTCAGTGGTTCACCACAGACTTCAGTCTGAGAGTAGCCTGGTGACTCAGTGATTCACTACAGACTTCAGTCTGAGAGTAGCCTGATGACTCAGTGGTTCACAACTGACTTCAGTCTGAGAGTAGCCTGATGACTCAGTGGTTTACCACAGACTTCAGTCTGAGAGTAGCCTGATGACTAAGTGGTTCACCACAGACTTCAGTCTGAGAGTAGCCTGATGACTCAGTGGTTCACCACAGACTTCAGTCTGAGAGTAGCCTGATGACTCAGTGGTTCACCACAGACTTCAGTCTGAGAGTAGCCTGATGACTAAGTGGTTCACCACAGACTTCAGTCAGAGTAGAATGATGACTCAGTGGTTCACTACAGACTTCAGTCTGAGAGTAGCCTGATGACTCAGTGGTTCACCACAGACTTCAGTCTGAGAGTAGCCTGATGACTCAGTGATTCACCACAGACTTCAGTCAGAGTAGAATGATGACTCAGTGGTTCACTACAGACTTCAGTCTGAGAGTAGCCTGATGACTCAGTGGTTCACCACATACTTCTGTCTGAGAGTAGCCTGATGACTCAGTGGTTCACCACAGACTTCAGTCTGAGAGTAGCTTGATGACTCAGTGGTTCACCACAGACTTCAGTCTGAGAGTAGCCTGATGACTCAGTGGTTCACCACATACTTCTGTCTGAGAGTAGCCTGATGACTCAGTGGTTCACCACAGACTTCAGTCTGAGAGTAGCCTGATGACTAAGCGGTTCACCACAGACTTCAGTCAGAGAGTAGCTTGATGACTCAGTGGTTCACTACAGACTTCAGTCTGAGAGTAGCCTGATGACTCAGTGATTCACCATAGACTTCAGTCTGAGAGTAGCCTGATGACTCAGTGATTCACCACAGACTTCAGTCAGAGTAGCCTGATGACTCAGTGGTTCACCACAGACTTCAGTCTGAGAGTAGCCTGCTGACTCAGTGGTTCACCACAGACTTCAGTCAGAGAGTAGCTTGATGACTCAGTGGTTCACCACAGACTTCAGTCTGAGAGTAGCCTGATGACTCAGTGGTTCACCACCGACTTCAGTCTGAGAGTAGCCTGATGACTCAGTGGTTCACCACATACTTCAGTCTGAGAGTAGCCTGATGACTCAGTGGTTCACCACAGACTTCAGTCTGAGAGTAGCCTGATGACTAAGTGGTTCAGCACAGACTTCAGTCTGAGAGTAGCCTGATGACTCAGTGGTTCACCACAGACTTCAGTTTGAGAGTAGCCTGATGACTCAGTGGTTCACCACAGACTTCAGTCTGGGAGTAGCTTGATGACTCAGTGGTTCAATACAGACTTCAGTCTGAGAGTAGCCTGATGACTCAGTGGTTCACTACATACTTCAGTCTGAGAGTAGCCTGATGACTTAGTGGTTCACCACAGACTTCAGTCTGAGAGTAGCCTGATGACTCAGTGGTTCACCACAGACTTAGGTCTGAGAGTAGCCTAAGGACTAAGTGGTTCACCACAGACTTCAGTCTGAGAGTAGCCTGATGACTCAGCGGTTCACCACAGACTTTAGTCTGAAAGTAGCCTGATGACTAAGTGGTTCACCACAGACTTCAGTCTGAGAGTAGCCTGATGACTCAGTGGTTCACCACAGACTTCAGTCTGAGAGTAGCCTGATGACTAAGTGGTTCACCACAGACTTCAGTCTGAGAGTAGCCTGATGACTCAGTGGTTCACTACAGACTTCAGTCTGAGAGTAGCCTGATGACTCAGTGGTTCACCACAGACTTCAGTCTGAGAGTAGCCTGATGACTAAGTGATTCACCACAGACTTCAGTCTGAGAGTAGCTTGATGACTCAGTGATTCACCACATACTTCAGTCTGAGAGTAGCCTGATGACTCAGTGATTCACCACATACTTCAGTCTGAGAGTAGCCTGGTGACTCAGTGGTTCAGTACAGACTTCAGTCTGAGAGTAGCCTGATGACTCAGTGTTTCACTACAGACTTCAGTCTGAGAGTAGCCTGATGACTCAGTGGTTCACTACAGACTTCAGTCTGAGAGTAGCCTGATGACTCAGTGGTTCACTACAGACTTCAGTCTGAGAGTAGCCTGATGACTCAGTGGTTCACCACAGACTTAAGTCAGAGAGTAGCTTGATGACTCAGTGGTTCACTACAGACTTCAGTCTGAGAGTATCCTGATGACTCAGTGGTTCACCACAGACTTCAGTCTGAGAGTAGCCTGATGACTCAGTGGTTCACCACAGACTTAAGTCTGAGAGTAGCTTGATGACTCAGTGGTTCACCACAGACTTCAGTCTGAGAGTAGCCTAAGGACTAAGTGGTTCACCACAGACTTCAGTCTGAGAGTAGCCTGATGACTCAGTGGTTCACCACAGACTTCAGTCTGAGAGTAGCCTGATGACTCAGCGGTTCACCACAGACTTTAGTCTGAAAGTAGCCTGATGACTAAGTGGTTCACCACAGACTTCAGTCTGAGAGTAGCCTGATGACTCAGTGGTTCACCACAGACTTCAGTCTGAGAGTAGCCTGATGACTCAGTGGTTCACCACAGACTTCAGTCTGAGAGTAGCCTGATGACTCAGTGGTTCACCACAGACTTCAGTCTGAGAGTAGCCTGGTGACTCAGTGGTTCAGTACAGACTTCAGTCTGAGAGTAGCCTGATGACTCAGTGGTTCACTACAGACTTCAGTCTGAGAGTAGCCTGATGACTCAGTGGTTCACTACAGACTTCAGTCTGAGAGTAGCCTGATGACTCAGTGGTTCACCACAGACTTAAGTCAGAGAGTAGCTTGATGACTCAGTGGTTCACTACAGACTTCAGTCTGAGAGTAGCCTGATGACTCAGTGATTCACCACATACTTCAGTCTGAGAGTAGCCTGATGACTCAGTGGTTCACCACAGACTTCAGTCTGAGAGTAGCCTGGTGACTCAGTGGTTCAGTACAGACTTCAGTCTGAGAGTAGCCTGATGACTCAGTGGTTCACTACAGACTTCAGTCTGAGAGTAGCCTGATGACTCAGTGATTCATCACAGACGTCAGTCTGAGAGTAGCCTGATGACTCAGTGGTTCACCACAGACTTCAGTCTGAGAGTAGCCTGATGACTCAGTGGTTCACTACAGACTTCAGTCTGAGAGTAGCCTGATGACTCAGTGGTTCACCACAGACTTCAGTCTGAGAGTAGCCTGATGACTCAGTGGTTCACTACAGACTTCAGTCTGAGAGTATTCTGATGACTCAGTGGTTCATTACAGACTTCAGTCTGAGAGTAGCCTGATGACTCAGTGGTTCACCACAGACTTCAGTCAGAGACTTCCATCATTGAAGTTGTTTAAGATGACGATGGACACGAGGCGCCTTGTACAAAACAAAGTAATCAGCAAATGGATTGTTTTTAACCAATTACAGTATCAAAACCATATGACGAGTTTTCACACCGCCGTCTTAGCCGTGTGTGTTCAGGCGCTGGCCCCACCCATCGGTTTCTGGACCAATCAGAAGGCTCCCAATGCATTGGCATTAGGGGAAGGGTCAGGGAGGTACTCAGAGAAGAAACTAACGCCTGTGGGCGGCGTAGCGTTTGGCCGGAGCAAGGAGTCTGGGTAACCAGGCAAGTGTGAGAGCCCGTTGTGTGTGCGTGTCTGTGTCCACGTGTGAGAGAGAGAATTGCTTCAGGGATGGTGTATTACAATGACTGACCCTGTAAAACAACACCTATCATACTACTATGACTGACCCTGTAAAACAACACCTATCATACTACTATGACTGACCCTGTAAAACAACACCTATCATACTACTATGACTGACCCTGTAAAACAACACCTATCATACTACTATGACTGACCCTGTAAAACAACACCTATCATACTACTATGACTGACCCTGTAAAACAACACCTATCATACTACTATGACTGACCCTGTAAAACAACACCTATCATACTACTATGACTGACCCTGTAAAACAACACCTATCATACTACTATGACTGACCCTGTAAAACAACACCTATCATACTACTATGACTGACCCTGTAAAACAACACCTATCATACTACTATGACTGACCCTGTAAAACAACACCTATCATACTACTATGACTGACCCTGTAAAACAACACCTATCATACTACTATGACTGACCCTGTAAAACAACACCTATCATACTACTATGACTGACCCTGTAAAACAACACCTATCATACTACTATGACTGACCCTGTAAAACAACACCTATCATACTACTATGGCTGACCCTGTAAAACAACACCTATCATACTGCTATGACTGACCCGGTTATAGACAGACCATCACATTCAACCTAATGTAGTTATTGGCCTCATTAGGCTGGTTATAGGCCTCCTCAGGCTGGTTATAGACCTGCTCAGGCTGGTTATAGACCTCCTCAGGCTGGTTATAGACCTACTCAGGCTGGTTATAGGCCTCATCAGGCTGGTTATAGACCTGCTCAGGCTGGTTATAGACCTCATCAGGCTGGTTATAGACCTCCTCAGGCTGGTTATAGACCTGTTCAAGCTGGTTATAGACCTCCTCAGGCTGGTTATAGACTTGCTCAGGCTGCTTATAGACCTCCTCAGGCTGGTTATAGACCTGCTCAGGCTGGTTATAGACCTCCTCAGGCTGGTTATAGGCCTGCTCAGGCTGGTTATAGGCTTGCTCAGGCTGGTTATAGGCCTGCTCAGGCTGGTTATAGGCCTGCTCAGGCTGGTTATAGGCCTGCTCAGGCTAGTTATAGACCTGCTCAGGCTGGTTATAGACCTACTCAGGCTGGTTATAGACCTCCTCGGGCTGGTTATAGACCTCCTCGGGCTGGTTATAGGCCTCCTCAGACTGGTTATAGGCCTCCTCAGGCTGGTTATAGGCCTCCTCAGGCTGGTTATAGAACTCCTCAGACTGGTTATAGGCCTCCTCAGGCTGGTTATAGAACTCCTCAGACTGGTTATAGGCCTCCTCAGGCTGGTTATAGACCTCCTCAGGCTGGTTATAGACCTCATCAGGCTGGTTATAGACCTCCTCAGGCTGGTTATAGACCTCCTCAGGCTGGTTATAGACCTCCTCAGACTGGTTATAGACCTCCTCAGGCTGGTTATAGACCTCCTCAGGCTGGTTATAGACCTCCTCAGGCTGGTTATAGACCTCCTCAAGCTGGTTATAGACCTCCTCAGGCTGGTTATAGTCCTACTCAGGCTGGTTATAGGCAGACTATCACATTTCACCTATACTGTAGACCATATAGTCCATCTATCCTATTTAAAAAAGGTCTGAAGACAGAAACAGATCATTTGGTTCCTTTTTTACCATATGTATTAGTGAAACCAAAATGCTGTAACATATATAAATAAATAAAATTCAATAACCTAGTACACACACCAACACTTTTCAAGTGATCAAATCAAAAGGACATTGCATAGAAACTAAAGTGGACGGTCGGACGCAACGCAGACTCAGAACTGCTGGACAGCAACATTATAAACCAAATCACTGATCGTTGGGGACGGAGATCAGACTGACTGCTAAAGGCTTGATCCATAAATTAAATCATGAAATAAGGTTGCCTAGCTTACAATACTAAACCAATCCATTCAAATCAAATGGTTTGATAAACATGACATCAATAACACAGCCAGCCACATCCAGAATCCCCGCTGCCGACAAAAAAAATTCAGAAATCCACCCCCCAAAAAATAGTTGACTATTTAGTTTTCAAAAGCTCTGAGGAAGGTCAATATAACAATATAACACTTTTCAATGAGAAAAGAGAAATCCACTTTCGGAAAAAAAAATCAAATAGAAAATACTTCTGTTTTCCAAGATGGAGCCTTACCATGCAATACTGTGGTCATTTTAATAAAGAAAACAAAACACTAGGTAACCTACTTTTGAACCCCACGTTCAGAAGCTTCGGGCATCTTCTCAATTAAGTAGCCTAGTTGTGTTCTTGGTTCCATGAACAGAACTAGAGCCCATCACTAGCAGCCCACCTCGTTCAATGCATTGTGGGAAAGTGTTTATCTAATTCCACTCAGATGAAGATCTGAGATGAGTAGGACATCCTGGCATTTCAACTATACTCTGATTGCGTTGGTGTCCCGCAATTCGTAGCACCCCCCCCCCCCTCCCCCCATGTCTAATTTGATCAGCTGTTGTCAACGCAGAAATGAGTAGGACATCCGGGCATTTCAACTATACTCTGATTGCGTTGGTGTCCCGCCATTCGTAGCACCCCCCCCCCCCTCCCCCCATGTCTAATTTGATCAGCTGTTGTCAACGCTGAAATGAGTAGGACATCCGGGCATTTAAAAAAAGTTTACTCGATTTAAGAAATGTTACATACTATTTATGGCCTATGTATAGAATGTATATTACAATATTAAACTTTTATTTTATTTTCCCGCATACTCAAACGGCCTACTATTTAGGACACACATATGGGTATTAGGCCATGGCCAGTGGTTACGTTCCAAAATAGCACCCTATTCCCTATGTAGTGCACTACTTTAGACCAGGGCCCATAGGGGTAGTGCACTACTTTAGACTAGGGCCCATAGGGGTAGTGCACTACTTTAGACTAGGGCCCATAGGGGTAGTGCACTACTTTAGACTAGGGCCCATAGGGGTAGTGCACTACTTTAGACCAGGGCCCATAGGGGTAGTGCACTACTTTAGACCAGGGCCCATAGGGGTAGTGCACTACTTTAGACTAGGGCCCATAGCGGTAGTGTACTACTTTAAACCAGGGCCCATAGGGGTAGTGCACTACTTTAGACTAGGGCCCATAGGGGTAGTGCACTACTTTAGACTAGGGCCCATAGGGGTAGTGCACTACTTTAGACTAGGGCCCATAGGGGTAGTGCACTACTTTAGACTAGGGCCCATAGCGGTAGTGTACTACTTTAAACCAGGGCCCATAGGGGTAGTGCACTACTTTAGACTAGGGCCCATAGGGGTAGTACACTACTTTAGACTAGGGCCCATAGGGGTAGTGCACTACTATAGACCAAGGCCCATAGGGGTAGTGCACTACTTTAGACTAGGGCCCATAGGGGTAGTGCACTACTTTAGACTAGGGCCCATAGGGGTAGTGCACTACTATAGACCAAGGCCCATAGGGGTAGTGCACTACTTTAGACCAGGGCCCATAGGGGTAGTGCACTACTATAGACCAGGGCCCATAGGGGTAGTGCACTACTTTAGACCAGGGCCCATAGGGGTAGTGCACTACTATAGACCAAGGCCCATAGGGGTAGTGCACTACTTTAGACCAGGGCCCATAGGGGTAGTGCACTACTTTAGACTAGGGCCCATAGGGGTAGTGCACTACTTTAGACTAGGGCCCATAGGGGTAGTGCACTACTATAGACCAATGCCCATAGGGGTTCTAATCGGAAGTAGTGCACCTCAAAACGTTTTTTTTGTAGGGTACCATTTGGCACGCACCAAGTGAAATGACTGCAGGCCTCTGACATGCAACACCCGCTATTATCTTTAAAAAATAGCAAAAGGTGCCTCCGCACCTCTCAACCCCCCACCACCTTTCTCTACTAAGACAATTTACCACTCCAAGGGTTGAATTTAGAAACACATGTCCAATTGAGATTTTCTAACGGGGAATTATCAGCGGTGAGAGAAGGCACGTCTGTTTTCACGTTTTAATTTGAGAGGGGCGAGAGAAAGAGGGGACAAAAAGAGATTTTTTTTTTTTTTTTTTTTTTTCAGGGTGGTAATTCTTTATTAAAACAGCCAGCTAATTGGCCTTCATTCCCTGTTCCCTGAAGATAACTAGGCCTTAGTACCCTTCACCTGCTAGAAGTGATGTCAGAGGGAGTACGGATAAACAGTTCTAGTCTATCTGTCCCCGTATGAAAGCAGTGCCATTATAACACTTCTGGTATTTCGGTCCCCATAGGAATGCAGTGCAATTATGGAGATGTTAATGGTTACAAATGGCAGAATCATTCATGTGGCAGTCTGTGTGGGTCTGTGTTTGTGTGGGTCTGTGTTTGTGTGTGGCTTCTTACCTTGATCGTTGGCCATCTTGTCTGGATGTTCCACTGAAAGAGAGAGGGAGAGAGGAATAGAGGGAGGGAGGGAGAGAGAAAGAGAGAGAGAGAGGGGGAAAGAAAGATGGGGGAGAGAAAAAGAGGGAGGATAGAGAAAGAGGGGGGGGAGAGGGAGAGAGAGCGAAAGAGAGATAACAAATAATTTAGTGGTGAAGATTGCCAAGGGGTGGAGAGAGAGAGAGAGAGAGAATATGAGAGAGAGAGAATATGACAGAGCCCGAGAGATGGGGTGTGTGATGCTCACTGCTCATATTTCTGTATTGAAGATCTAATAATTAAAATGTGGTCAAGTTTGTGGGGAAACAGGTGGAAAAACATTTTCTATCCATCAATAATGATACACCACCTGGTATAGACAACCTAGATGGAAAACTATTGAGAATGGTACCAGACTATCATCCACCACGATTTGCAATGTCTTTAACCGAAGCCTAAAGGAACGTTTGTCGAAGGCAGCTAAACTAATTCCACTACCTAAATATAGTAAAGCACCATTTCCTGTCTCTAACAGCCACCCAATTAGTTTGCTGCCTGTTCTTCGTAAACTGACGGAGATAATTGTGTTTGAAACAAATACGATGCAAGTTTTTTTTTTAAAGAACAAGTGCCTTTCAACATGCATATCCGGACGGGCACTCAACTTGTACCGCACTGACACAGATGACTGATGATTGGCTAAAGGAAATTAATAACAAGATGATAGTTGGAGCTGTATTGTTAAATTTCAGTGCAGCCTTTGATATTATTGATCAGAAATTGTGTTATTGAAAAAACTAATTTGATATGGCTTTATATCACCTGCCATCACATGGTTGGAGAGTTATTTATCCAGTAGAATAAGTAGAATTCCATTATTCTTTAATGGAAGCTTCTCTAACTTTAGATATGTACAGTGCGGTGTCCCTCAAGGCAGCTCCCTTGGGCCGTTACTCTTCTCTATTTTGATACGCCACTTGTCCAACGAGAAGCTAACATCACTTTACAAGCTGATGATTGTACACTCTACACATCGGCTCCTACAGCCAGTGAGCTCACTGAAACTCTTAGTTACGGTCATTGTCAGAATGAGTAATTAACAGTAAACTGGTCTTAAATATACTTCTAAAAACCAAAGGTTTTAGGTTCAAAACATTCTCTTAGACTTTAACCTCAACTGGAGTTGTACGTAAAAAGGTCTAACCATTGAACACGTTGGAGAAGCTGAACTCCTAGCAGCAACATTGGATGGTCAGTTACAATGGTCGAGTCATATTGACAAAGTTGTTGTGAAGATGGTATGTCTGTTGTAAAAAAATAAAATAATAATATCTGCGATTTTAACACAAAGATCCACTGTACTAGTTGTTCAGGATCTGGTCTTGTCCCATCTTGATTACGTTCTGGTAATATGGTCAGGTACAGCAAAGAAAGACATAGAAAACCTGCAGCTGGCTCAAAACAGAGCAACACGCCTTGCCCTTAAATTTTTTTTTTTACCTTTATTTAACTAGGCAAGTCAGTTAAGAACACATTCTTATTTACAATGACGGCCTACCGGGGAACAGTGGGTTAACTGCCTTGTTCAGTTGCAGAACGACAGATGTTTTAACTTGTCGGCTCGGGGATTCGATCCAACAACCTGCCCCCTCAGAACTAACATCTACAACATGCATCAATGTCTTTTACAGTCGAAGGTTGAGGAGAAAATGGACTACTTTTTCTTCCAGTCTTTCTATGAAACATTTGTGTGTCTATTTGCATACGCTTCCAACAGACATACAGCACCAGATGGGTTTCTTCACTGTAGCCAAACCCCCCCAAAACAGATTTAATGCGTCGCTTAGTTATGTATAGAGCCATGCGATGGTGGAATGCTCTGCCACCAGAGGTTACTCAGGCAACAAAAAGCAGGTTACCTTTCAAAAAACAGATACATAACATCTTGTCTCACAGTGCCTCTCTTCTATCTAAAAAATGTTATGTAACTGTACTGTATATAACAACATGTGTATATGAATAGTGTGTAATAAATAGTATTTTTTGTTGTCTCTTGTCTCTTATTTTATTCGATTTGATCGACACTCTAAAATCTCCTTTTCCCTTCATGTGCTCCCTCAATAGGATCCAAACGGCTCAAAGCACTGAAACACCCACAGAAGTGAACTGAGGAGAATGACATGTATAAATGCAGACTAGCAATTAAATAAATAAAAATTCTGACAGCTCAACTACAGTAAGACATAATAACAATGATTCATATTGAAAACTTGTAAACAGAGGTTCTCTATCATTTACTGTAAATGTTCATTGCCATGTAAGCAGACAGACAGTATGATAATAGATCAGATATCTGAGCTTGATTACCAGTATTTAACTAGAGACCGTATTCTTAAAGCGTTATAAAAATAGGAGCGCTGATCTAGGATCAGATCCCCATTGTCTAATCATCTCATAATCATATATGTATAAAGGCAAAACTGATCCTAGGTCAGCACTCTGATATGCTTTATGAACACTGGCCCATGATATGCTGTTAAACTAGCCCCAGAGGATCCACTTGGGACGTCCCCGTTCACTGTGTGCAACAGATGCTAAACAGCACAATAAATAATTTTCTCCTGCATGACTAGATTAGCGGGGGGAGACGCTACTTAGCGTTAGCTCGTTTCCCTTGACCTACAGTGATGAAGTAGCATTAGCACGGCATTAGCTCGTTTCCTTTGACCTACAGTGATGAAGTAGCATTAGCACAGCTTTGGCCCGTTTCCCTTGACCTACAGTTATAAAGTAGCATTAGCACTTTTTCCCTTAACCTACAGTGATGAAGTAGCATTAGCACAGCGTTAGCTCGTTTCCCTTAACCTACAGTGACGAAGTAGCAATTGCACAGCATTAGCACGTTTCCCTTAACCTACAGTGATGAAGTAGCATTAGCACAGCGTTAGCTCATTTCCCTTAACCTACAGCGATGAAGTAGCATTAGCACAGCATTAGCTCATTTCCCTTAACCTACAGCGATGAAGTAGCATTAGCACAGCATTAGCTCATTTCCCTTAACCTACAGCGATGAAGTAGTATTAGCACAGCATTAGCTCGTTTCCCTTAACCTACAGCGATGAAGTAGCATTAGCACAGCGTTAGCACGTTTCCCTTAACCTACAGTGATGAATTAGCGTTAGTACATTTCCATTGTCCTACAGTGATGAAGTAGCATTAGAACAGCGTTAGCACGTTTCCCTTAACCTACAGTGATGAATTAGCGTTAGTACATTTCCATTGTCCTACAGTGATGAAGTAGCATTAGCACAGCGTTAGCTCGTTTCCATTGACCTACAGTGATGAAGACAAACAGTGTGCTAACGCGACTGGATCTAACTTCAGAAATTATTCACACTCCTTGACATTTTCCACATTTTGTTGTGTTACAGCCTGAATTTAAAATGGATTACATGTAGATTTTATTGTCATTCGCCTACACAGAATACCCCATAACATCAAAGTGGAATTAAAAGCTGAAATGTCAATAATTATTTAACCCCACTTGTTATGTCAAGCCTAAATAAGTTCAGAAGTAAAACTTTGCTTAACAAGTCACACAATAAGTTGCATGCAATAATAGTGTTTAACATAATTTTTTGAATGACTACCTCATCTCTGTACCCCACACATACAATTATCTGTAAGGTCCCTCAGTCGAGCAGTGAATTTCAAACACAGATTCAACCACAAAGACCAATGAGGTTTTCCAGAGCATCGCGAAGAAGAGCACCTACTGTTAGATCAAAAAAATACAAAAGCAGACATTGAATATCCCTTTGAGCATGGTGAAGTTATCAATTACACTTTGTATGGTGTATCAATACACCCAGTTATTACAAAGGTAGGGGTGTCCTTCCTAACTCAGTTGCTGGAGAGGAAGGAAACCATTCAGGGATTTCACCATGAGGCCAATGGTGACTTGAAAACAGTGAGAGAGTTTAATGGCTGTGATGGGAGAAAACTGAGGATGGATCAACAACATTGTAGTTACTCCACAAAACTAACCTAATTGACAGAGTGGAAAGAAGGAAGCCAGTACAGAATACAAATATTCCAAAACATGCATCCTGTTTGCAACAAGGCACTAAAGGAATACTGCAAAAAATGTGGCAAAGCAATTCACTTTTGTCCTGAATACAAAGTGTTATGTTTGGGGCAAATCTAATACAACACATTACTGAGTACCACTCTCCATATTTTCAAGCATAGTGGTGGCTGCATCATGTTATGGGTATGCTTGTTGTCGTTAAGGACTGGGTCGTTTTTCAGGATAAGAAAGAAACTGAATGGAGCTAAGCACAGGCTAAATCCTAGAGGAAAACCTGGTTCAGTCTGCTTTCCACCAGACACTGGGAGACAAATTCACCTTTCAGCAGGAAAATAACCTAAAACACAAGTTCAAATCTACACTGGAGTTGCTTACCAAGAAGACAGTGATTGTCCCTGAGTGGCTGAGTTACAGTTTTGACTGAAATCCACTTGAAAATCTATGGTAAGACCTGAATATGGTTGTCTAGAAATGATCAACAACCAGATTATAATGGGCAAATGTTGCGCAATCCAGGAGTGAAAATCTCTTAGAGACTTACCCTGAAAGACTCATAGCTGTAATCGCTGACAAAGATGCTTCTACAAAGCATCAACTCAGGGCTGATGAATACTTATATAAAATTTGATATTTTCTGTATTTAATTTTCAAAACATTTGCAAACATTTCTAAAATCATGTTTTCACTTTGTCATTATCGGGTATTGTGTAGACGGGTGAGAACACGTTTTATTACATCCATTTTGAAATTAGGTCGTAACACAACAAAATGTGGAATTGGTTCATTATAAATACTACGAATAGGTTCTGAAGGCACTGTAAACTACACCGCAAGCCTACACACCAAAGTACCAAGGGTGGCCAATATTATTGATTGTTTATTTACATGCAAAACATGCTGGGTGGAAGGAAATCATGTCAGAGGCTAGCTGGGAATAACAGGTGTGGATGGGTCCATAAATACATCCTGGTTGGAGGATGGCCAGAATCAAGAGAAAATAAACAGAGAGACTCTTCCAACTGGGAATCAGGGCTGGATGTGAGGATGAGAGGGGAGAAGGTAGTTAACAGGACTGGATGTGAGGATGACAGGGGAGAAGGTAGTTAACTGATAGGCTGAAAGTAACTGTGAAAAAGACTGCTCATCCCGTACCTTTGTTAGTCCTGAAGTGGATGGGGTCTGACAGGGGAGAAGGTAGTTAACAGGACTGGATGTGAGCTAGCTAGTCATCCCGTACCTTTGTTAGTCCTGAAGTGGATGGGGTCTGACAGAGGAGAAGGTAGTTAACAGGACTGGATGTGAGCTAGCTAGTTATCCCGTACCTTTGTTAGTCCTGAAGTGGATGGGGTCTGACAGAGGAGAAGGTAGTTAACAGGACTGGATGTGAGCTAGCTAGTCATCCCGTACCTTTGTTAGTCCTGAAGTGGATGGGGTCTGACAGGGGAGAAGGTAGTTAACAGGACTGGATGTGAGCTAGCTAGTCATCCCGTACCTTTGTTAGTCCTGAAGTGGATGGGGTCTAACAGGGGAGAAGGTAGTTAACAGGACTGGATGTGAGCTAGCTAGTTATCCCGTACCTTTGTTAGTCCTGAAGTGGATGGGGTCTGACAGAGGAGAAGGTAGTTAACAGGACTGGATGTGAGCTAGCTAGTCATCCCGTACCTTTGTTAGTCCTGAAGTGGATGGGGTCTAACAGGGGAGAAGATAGTTAACAGGACTGGATGTGAGCTAGCTAGTTATCCCGTACCTTTGTTAGTCCTGAAGTGGATGGGGTCTGACAGGGGACCCACTCCCTTGGCATTCTTAGCCTGGATCCTGAAGTAGTAGACGGTGTCCAGGTTCAGGTCCATCACCTGGTGGGTTAGACGGTCTCCACTGATACTCTCCATTACCCAGTCATCTATAGGCATGTTCTTGTCCAGGGTGTAGTACAGGATATAGCCTGGTAGAGAAACAACACACAGAGGAAGGCTGATTAACCCTAACCGTAACCCAGTCATCTATAGGCATGTTCTTGTCCAGGGTGTAGTACAGGATATAGCCTGGTAGAGAAACAACACACAGAGGAAGACCGATTAACCCTAACCATAACCCAGTCATCTATAGGCATGTTCTTATCCAGGGTGTAGTACAGGATATAGTCTGGTAGAGAAACAACACACAGAGGATGACCGATTAACCCTAACCGTAACCCAGTCATCTATAGGCATGTTCTTGTCCAGGGTGTAGTACAGGATATAGCCTGGTAGAGAAACAACACACAGAGGAAGACCGATTAACCCTAACCGTAACCCAGTCATCTATAGGCATGTCCGTACAGCATATAGCCTGGTAGAGATGAAAGGTAACACACAATAGACTCCATTACCCAGTCATCTATTAGGCATGTTCTTATCCAGGGTGTAGTGCAGGATACGTCATTCAGTATGATGAGCAGAGATAACCTGATACCCTAAAGGTAATTCAGTACGATGAGCAGAGATAACCTGATACCCTAAAGGTAATTCAGTATGATGAGCAGAGATAACCTGATACCCTAAACGTCATTCAGTACGATGAGCAGAGATAACCTGATACCCTAAAGGTCCATTCAGTACGATGAGCACAGATAACCTGGTACCCTAAAGGTCATTCAGTACGATTAGCAGAGATAACCTGATAGCCTAAAGGTCATTCAGTATGATGAGCAGAGCTAACCTGATACCCTAAAGGTCATTCAGTACGATGAGCAGAGATAACCTGATACCCTAAAGGTAATTCAGTACGATGAGCAGAGATAACCTGATACCCTAAAGGTCATTCAGTACGATGAGCAGAGATAACCTGATACCCTCAAGGTCATTCAGTATGATGAGCAGAGCTAACCTGATACCCTAAACGTCATTCAGTACGATGAGCAGAGATAACCCGATACCCTCCAGGTCATTCAGTACGATGAGCAGAGATAACCTGATACCCTAAAGGTCATTCAGTACGATGAGCAGAGATAACCCGATACCCTCCAGGTCATTCAGTATGATGAGCAGAGCTAACCTGATACCCTAAACGTCATTCAGTACGATGAGCAGAGATAACCCGATACCCTCCAGGTCATTCAGTACGATGAGCAGAGATAACCTGATACCCTAAAGGTCATTCAGTACGATGAGCAGAGATAACCCGATACCCTCCAGGTCATTCAGCCTTAAAACAGTGTACTGCACCACTCAGTCCACTCTGTCCACTCTTTAAAGATTGCAGTAGAAGCCTGGTATTTGACTGACTGCTTCCCAAAGGACAGATTGACTGACTGTGTCCCAAAGGACAGATTGACTGACTGTGGTCCCACATAGTTAGTGTGGTTGAGCAGGAAACAAGGAAACAGTATCCATCCACCACACAGCTCTGTCCGCAGGGAGCACTCTACTGGCCGTAGTCTGACTTCAGTAGTCATCAGGATCATTACTGGAGACTGATTTACAACATCGAGGAGAGGAGAGGACTGGAGGAGGGGAGGAGAGGAGAAGGAGAGGATGGGGGAGGGGGGAATAGGGGAGGAAAAGGGGGGTAGAGTGGAGGAAGAAGAGGACGGGAGGAGAGGAATGGAGGGGGAGGAGGGGAAGAGAGGAATGGAGGTTGAGGAGGAGGGGGGGAGGAGGGAAGGAGGAGGAGGAGGAGGAGGAGGAGGAGGAGGAGGAGGGGAGGAGAGGAAGGGAAGGGAGGAGAGGAAGGGAGGAGAGGGAGGGAGGGAGGGGTGGAGAAGGAGAAGAAGGGAGGGGGAGGAGGACTATGGGTCTTCTATGGGAGAATGGGAGGGTAGTGCTTGGGTCCAGGGTGGAGACAGTAACAGTACTATAGACTAGATAAAGGGTCCAGAATGGAGACAGTAACAGAACTATAGACTAGATAAAGGGTCCAGGGTGGAGACAGTAACAGTACTATAGACTAGATAAATGGTCCAGGGTGGAGACAGTAACAGAACTATAGACTAGATAAAGGGTCCAGGATGGAGACAGTAACAGAACTATAGACTAGATAAAGGGTCCAGGATGGAGACAGTACTATAGACTAGATAAAGGGTCCAGGGTGGAGACAGTAACAGAACTATAGACTAGATAAAGGGTCCAGGGTGGAGACAGAACTATAGACTAGATAAAGGGTCCAGGGTGGAGACAGTAACAGTACTATAGACTAGATAAAGGGTCCAGGATGGAGACAGTAACAGTACTATAGACTAGATAAAGGGTCCAGGATGGAGACAGAAATATAGACTAGATAAAGGGTCCAGGGTGGAGACAGTAATAGTACTATAGACTAGATAAAGGGTCCAGGGTGGAGACAGTAACAGTACTATAGACTAGATAAAGGGTCCAGGGTGGAGACAGTAACAGTACTATAGACTAGACAAAGGGTCCAGGGTAGAGACAGTAACAGTACTATAGACTAGATAAAGGGTCCAGGATGGAGACAGTAACAGTACTATAGACTAGATAAAGGGTCCAGGGTGGAGACAGTAACAGTACTATAGACTAGATAAAGGGTCCAGGGTGGAGACAGTAACAGTACTATAGACTAGATAAAGGGTCCAGGGTGGAGACAGTAACAGTACTATAGACTAGATAAAGGGTCCAGGATGGAGACAGTACTATAGACTAGATAAAGGGTCCAGGGTGGAGACAGTAACAGTACTATAGACTAGACAAAGGGTCCAGGGTGGAGACAGTAACAGTACTATAGACTAGATAAAGGGTCCAGGATGGAGACAGTAACAGTACTATAGACTAGATAAAGGGTCCAGGGTGGAGACAGTAACAGTACTATAGACTAGATAAAGGGTCCAGGGTGGAGACAGTAACAGTACTATAGACTAGATAAAGGGTCCAGGGTGGAGACAGTAACAGTACTATAGACTAGATAAAGGGTCCAGGATGGAGACAGTACTATAGACTAGATAAAGGGTCCAGGGTGGAGACAGTAACAGTACTATAGACTAGATAAAGGGTCCAGGATGGAGACAGTAACAGTACTATAGACTAGATAAAGGGTCCAGGATGGAGACAGTAACAGAACTATAGACTAGATAAAGGGTCCAGGGTGGAGACAGTAACAGTACTATAGACTAGATAAAGGGTCCAGGGTGGAGACAGTACAATAGACTAGATAAAGGGTCCAGGGTGGAGACAGTAACACTACTATAGACTAGATAAAGGGTCCAGGGTGGAGACAGTACTATAGACTAGATAAAGGGTCCGGGGTGGAGACAGTAACAGTACTATAGACTAGATAAAGGGTCCAGGGTGGAGACAGTAACAGTACTATAGACTAGATAAAGGGTCCAGGGTGGAGACAGTAACAGTACTATAGACTAGATAAAGGGTCCAGGGTGGAGACAGTAACAGTACTATAGACTAGATAAAGGGTCCAGGGTGGAGACAGTACTATAGACTAGATAAAGGGTCCGGGGTGGAGACAGTAACAGTACTATAGACTAGATAAAGGGTCCAGGGTGGAGACAGTACTATAGACTAGATAAAGGGTCCAGGGTGGAGACAGTAACAGTACTATAGACTAGATAAAGGGTCCAGGGTGGAGACAGTAACAGTACTATAGACTAGATAAAGGGTCCAGGGTGGAGACAGTACTATAGACTAGATAAAGGGTCCAGGGTGGAGACAGTAACAGTACTATAGACTAGATAAAGGGTCCAGGGTGGAGACAGTAACAGTACTATAGACTAGATAAAGGGTCCAGGGTGGAGACAGTACTATAGACTAGATAAAGGGTCCGGGGTGGAGACAGTAACAGTACTATAGACTAGATAAAGGGTCCAGGGTGGAGACAGTAACAGTACTATAGACTAGATAAAGGGTCCAGGGTGGAGACAGTAACAGTACTATAGACTAGATAAAGGGTCCAGGGTGGAGACAGTACTATAGACTAGATAAAGGGTCCAGGGTGGAGACAGTAACAGTACTATAGACTAGATAAAGGGTCCAGGGTGGAGACAGTACTATAGACTAGATAAAGGGTCCAGGGTGGAGACAGTACTATAGACTAGATAAAGGGTCCAGGGTGGAGACAGTAACAGTACTATAGACTAGATAAAGGGTCCAGGGTGGAGACAGTACTATAGACTAGATAAAGGGTCCAGGGTGGAGACAGTAACAGTACTATAGACTAGATAAAGGGTCCAGGGTGGAGACAGTACTATAGACTAGATAAAGGGTCCAGGGTGGAGACAGTACTATAGACTAGATAAAGGGTCCAGGGTGGAGACAGTAACAGTACTATAGACTAGATAAAGGGTCCAGGGTGGAGACAGTAACAATACTATAGACTAGATAAAGGGTCCAGGGTGGAGACAGTACTATAGACTAGATAAAGGGTCCAGGGTGGAGACAGTAACAGTACTTTAGACTAGATAAAGGATCCAGGGTGGAGACAGAACTATAGACTAGATAAAGGGTCCAGGGTGGAGACAGTAATAGTACTATATACTAGATAAAGGGTCCAGGATGGAGACAGTAACAGTACTATAGACTAGATAAAGGGTCCAGGGTGGAGACAGTAATAGTACTATAGACTAGATAAAGGGTCCAGGGTGGAGACAGTAACAGTACTATAGACTAGATAAAGGGTCCAGGGTGGAGACAGTAACAGTACTATAGACTAGATAAAGGGTCCAGGGTGGAGACAGTAACAGTACTATAGACTAGATAAAGGGTCCAGGGTGGAGACAGTACTATAGACTAGATAAAGGGTCCAGGGTGGAGACAGTAACAGTACTATAGACTAGATAAAGGGTCCAGGGTGGAGACAGTAACAGTACTATAGACTAGATAAAGGGTCCAGGGTGGAGACAGTAACAGTACTATAGACTAGATAAAGGGTCCAGGGTGGAGACAGTAACAGTACTATAGACTAGATAAAGGGTCCAGGGTGGACACAGTACTATAGACTAGATAAAGGGTCCAGGGTGGAGACAGTACTATAGACTAGATAAAGGGTCCAGGGTGGAGACAGTAACAGTACTATAGACTAGATAAAGGGTCCAGGGTGGAGACAGTACTATAGACTAGATAAAGGGTCCAGGGTGGAGACAGTACTATAGACTAGATAAAGGGTCCAGGGTGTAGACAGTAATAGTACTATAGACTAGATAAAGGGTCCAGGATGGAGACAGTAACAGTACTATAGACTAGATAAAGGGTCCGGGGTGGAGACAGTAACAGTACTATAGACTAGATAAAGGGTCCAGGGTGGAGACAGTACTATAGACTAGATAAAGGGTCCAGGGTGGAGACAGTAACAGTACTATAGACTAGATAAAGGGTCCAGGGTGGAGACAGTACTATAGACTAGATAAAGGGTCCAGGATGGAGACAGTACTATAGACTAGATAAAGGGTCCAGGGTGGAGACAGTAACAGTATTATAGACTAGATAAAGGGTCCGGGGTGGAGACAGTAACAGTACTATAGACTAGATAAAGGGTCCAGGATGGAGACAGTACTATAGACTAGATAAAGGGTCCAAGGTGGAGACAGTCCTATAGACTAGATAAACGGTCCAGGGTGGAGACAGTAACAGTACTATAGACTAGATAAAGGGTCCAGGATGGAGACAGTACTATAGACTAGATAAAGGGTCCAGGGTGGAGACAGTACTATAGACTAGATAAAGGGTCCAGGGTGGAGACAGTACTATAGACTAGATAAAGGGTCCGGGGTGGAGACAGTAACAGTACTATAGACTAGATAAAGGGTCCAGGGTGGAGACAGTACTATAGACTAGATAAAGGGTCCAGGGTGGAGACAGTACTATAGACTAGATAAAGGGTCCAGGGTGGAGACAGTACTATAGACTAGATAAAGGGTCCAGGGTGGAGACAGTAACAGTACTATAGACTAGATAAAGGGTCCAGGGTGGAGACAGTACTATAGACTAGATAAAGGGTCCAGGGTGGAGACAGTAACAGTACTATAGACTAGATAAAGGGTCCAGGGTGGAGACAGTACTATAGACTAGATAAAGGGTCCAGGGTGGAGACAGTACTATAGACTAGATAAAGGGTCCAGGGTGGAGACAGTACTATAGACTAGATAAAGGGTCCGGGGTGGAGACAGTAACAGTACTATAGACTAGATAAAGGGTCCAGGGTGGAGACAGTACTATAGACTAGATAAAGGGTCCAGGGTGGAGACAGTACTATAGACTAGATAAAGGGTCCAGGATGGAGACAGTACTATAGACTAGATAAAGGGTCCAGGGTGGAGACAGTAACATTACTATAGACTAGATAAAGGGTCCAGGGTGGAGACAGTAACAGTACTATAGACTAGATAAAGGGTCCAGGGTGGAGACAGTAACAGTACTATAGACTAGATAAAGGGTCCAGGGTGGAGACAGTAACAGTACTATAGACTAGATAAAGGGTCCAGGGTGGAGACAGTAACAGTACTATAGACTAGATAAAGGGTCCAGGGTGGAGACAGTACTATAGACTAGATAAAGGGTCCAGGGTGGAGACAGTACTATAGACTAGATAAAGGGTCCAGGGTGGAGACAGTAACAGTACTATAGATTAGATAAAGGGTCCAGGATGGAGACAGTAACAGTACTATAGACTAGATAAAGGGTCCAGGCTGGAGACAGTACTATAGACTAGATAAAGGGTCCAGGGTGGAGACAGTACTATAGACTAGATAAAGGGTCCAGGGTGGAGACAGTAACAGTACTATAGACTAGATAAAGGGTCCAGGGTGGAGACAGTAACAGTACTATAGACTAGATAAAGGGTCCAGGATGGAGACAGTAACAGTACTATAGACTAGATAAAGGGTCCAGGGTGGCGACAGTACTATAGACTAGATAAAGGGTCCAGGGTGGAGACAGTAACAGTACTATAGACTAGATAAAGGGTCCAGGGTGGAGACAGTACTATAGACTAGATAAAGGGTCCAGGGTGGAGACAGTACTATAGACTAGATAAAGGGTCCAGGGTGGAGACAGTAACAGTACTATAGACTAGATAAAGGGTCCAGGGTGGAGACAGTACTATAGACTAGATAAAGGGTCCAGGGTGGAGACAGTACTATAGACTAGATAAAGGGTCCAGGGTGGAGACAGTAATAGTACTATAGACTAGATAAAGGGTCCAGGGTGGAGACAGTACTATAGACTAGATAAAGGGTCCAGGGTGGAGACAGTACTATAGACTAGATAAAGGGTCCAGGGTGGAGACAGTAATAGTACTATAGACTAGATAAAGGGTCCAGGGTGGAGACAGTAATAGTACTATAGACTAGATAAAGGGTCCAGGGTGGAGACAGTAATAGTACTATAGACTAGATAAAGGGTCCGGGGTGGAGACAGTAACAGTACTATAGACTAGATAAAGGGTCCAGGGTGGAGACAGTAACAGTACTATAGACTAGATAAAGGGTCCAGGGTGGAGACAGTACTATAGACTAGATAAAGGGTCCAGGGTGGAGACAGTACTATAGACTAGATAAAGGGTCCAGGGTGGAGACAGTACTATAGACTAGATAAAGGGTCCAGGATGGAGACAGTAACAGTACTATAGACTAGATAAAGGGTCCAGGGTGGAGACAGTAACAGTACTATAGACTAGATAAAGGGTCCAGGGTGGAGACAGAACTATAGACTAGATAAAGGGTCCAGGGTGGAGACAGTAATAGTACTATAGACTAGATAAAGGGTCCAGGGTGGAGACAGTAACAGTACTATAGACTAGATAAAGGGTCCAGGGTGGAGACAGTACTATAGACTAGATAAAGGGTCCAGGGTGGAGACAGTAACAGTACTATAGACTAGATAAAGGGTCCAGGGTGGAGACAGTACTATAGACTAGATAAAGGGTCCAGGGTGGAGACAGTAACAGTACTATAGACTAGATAAAGGGTCCAGGATGGAGACAGTACTATAGACTAGATAAAGGGTCCAGGGTGGAGACAGTACTATAGACTAGATAAAGGGTCCAGTATGGAGACAGTAACAGTCCTATAGACTAGATAAAGGGTCCAGGGTGGAGACAGTACTATAGACTAGATAAAGGGTCCAGGGTGGAGACAGTAACAGTACTATAGACTAGATAAAGGGTCCAGGGTGGAGACAGTAACAGTACTATAGACTAGATAAAGGGTCCAGGGTGGAGACAGTACTATAGACTAGATAAAGGGTCCAGGGTGGAGACAGTAACAGTACTATAGACTAGATAAAGGGTCCAGGGTGGAGACAGTAACAGTACTATAGACTAGATAAAGGGTCCAGGGTGGAGACAGTACTATAGACTAGATAAAGGGTCCAGGGTGGAGACAGTAACAGTACTATAGACTAGATAAAGGGTCCAGGGTGGAGACAGTACTATAGACTAGATAAAGGGTCCGGGGTGGAGACAGTAACAGTACTATAGACTAGATAAAGGGTCCAGGGTGGAGACAGTACTAAAGACTAGATAAAGGGTCCAGGGTGGAGACAGTACTATAGACTAGATAAAGGGTCCAGGGTGGAGACAGTACTATAGACTAGATAAAGGGTCCAGGATGGAGACAGTAACAGTACTATAGACTAGATAAAGGGTCCAGGGTGGAGACAGTACTATAGACTAGATAAAGGGTCCAGGATGGAGACAGTAACAGTACTATAGACTAGATAAATGGTCCAGGGTGGAGACAGTACTATAGACTAGATAAAGGGTCCAGGATGGAGACAGTACTATAGACTAGATAAAGGGTCCAGGATGGAGACAGTACTATAGACTAGATAAAGGGTCCAGGGTGGAGACAGTAACAGTACTATAGACTAGATAAAGGGTCCATGATGGAGACAGTACTATAGACTAGATAAAGGGTCCAGGGTGGAGACAGTACTATAGACTAGATAAAGGGTCCAGGGTGGAGACAGTACTATAGACTAGATAAAGGGTCCGGGGTGGAGACAGTAACAGTACTATAGACTAGATAAAGGGTCCAGGGTGGAGACAGTACTATAGACTAGATAAAGGGTCCAGGGTGGAGACAGTACTATAGACTAGATAAAGGGTCCAGGGTGGAGACAGTACTATAGACTAGATAAAGGGTCCAGGGTGGAGACAGTAACAGTACTATAGACTAGATAAAGGGTCCAGGGTGGAGACAGTACTATAGACTAGATAAAGGGTCCAGGGTGGAGACAGTAACAGTACTATAGACTAGATAAAGGGTCCAGGGTGGAGACAGTACTATAGACTAGATAAAGGGTCCAGGGTGGAGATAGTACTATAGACTAGATAAAGGGTCCAGGGTGGAGACAGTACTATAGACTAGATAAAGGGTCCGGGGTGGAGACAGTAACAGTACTATAGACTAGATAAAGGGTCCAGGGTGGAGACAGTACTATAGACTAGATAAAGGGTCCAGGGTGGAGACAGTACTATAGACTAGATAAAGGGTCCAGGATGGAGACAGTACTATAGACTAGATAAAGGGTCCAGGGTGGAGACAGTAACAGTACTATAGACTAGATAAAGGGTCCAGGGTGGAGACAGTAACAGTACTATAGACTAGATAAAGGGTCCAGGGTGGAGACAGTAACAGTACTATAGACTAGATAAAGGGTCCAGGGTGGAGACAGTAACAGTACTATAGACTAGATAAAGGGTCCAGGGTGGAGACAGTAACAGTACTATAGACTAGATAAAGGGTCCAGGGTGGAGACAGTAACAGTACTATAGACTAGATAAAGGGTCCAGGGTGGAGACAGTAACAGTACTATAGACTAGATAAAGGGTCCAGGGTGGAGACAGTACTATAGACTAGATAAAGGGTCCAGGGTGGAGACAGTACTATAGACTAGATAAAGGGTCCAGGGTGGAGACAGTAACAGTACTATAGACTAGATAAAGGGTCCAGGATGGAGACAGTAACAGTACTATAGACTAGATAAAGGGTCCAGGGTGGAGACAGTACTATAGACTAGATAAAGGGTCCAGGGTGGAGACAGTACTATAGACTAGATAAAGGGTCCAGGGTGGAGACAGTAACAGTACTATAGACTAGATAAAGGGTCCAGGGTGGAGACAGTAACAGTACTATAGACTAGATAAAGGGTCCAGGATGGAGACAGTAACAGTTCTATAGACTAGATAAAGGGTCCAGGGTGGAGACAGTACTATAGACTAGATAAAGGGTCCAGGGTGGAGACAGTACTATAGACTAGATAAAGGGTCCAGGGTGGAGACAGTAACAGTACTATAGACTAGATAAAGGGTCCAGGGTGGAGACAGTACTATAGACTAGATAAAGGGTCCAGGGTAGAGACAGTACTATAGACTAGATAAAGGGTCCAGGGTGGAGACAGTAATAGAACTATAGACTAGATAAAGGGTCCAGGGTGGAGACAGTACTATAGACTAGATAAAGGGTCCAGGGTGGAGACAGTAATAGTACTATAGACTAGATAAAGGGTCCAGGGTGGAGACAGTAATAGTACTATAGACTAGATAAAGGGTCCAGGGTGGAGACAGTAATAGTACTATAGACTAGATAAAGGGTCCGGGGTGGAGACAGTAACAGTCCTATAGACTAGATAAAGGGTCCAGGGTGGAGACAGTACTATAGACTAGATAAAGGGTCCAGGGTGGAGACAGTAACAGTACTATAGACTAGATAAAGGGTCCAGGGTGGAGACAGTACTATAGACTAGATAAAGGGTCCAGGGTGGAGACAGTACTATAGACTAGATAAAGGGTCCAGGGTGGAGACAGTACTATAGACTAGATAAAGGGTCCAGGATGGAGACAGTAACAGTACTATAGACTAGATAAAGGGTCCAGGGTGGAGACAGTAACAGTACTATAGACTAGATAAAGGGTCCAGGGTGGAGACAGAACTATAGACTAGATAAAGGGTCCAGGGTGGAGACAGTAATAGTACTATAGACTAGATAAAGGGTCCAGGGTGGAGACAGTAACAGTACTATAGACTAGATAAAGGGTCCAGGGTGGAGACAGTACTATAGACTAGATAAAGGGTCCAGGGTGGAGACAGTAACAGTACTATAGACTAGATAAAGGGTCCAGGGTGGAGACAGTACTATAGACTAGATAAAGGGTCCAGGGTGGAGACAGTACTATAGACTAGATAAAGGGTCCAGGGTGGAGACAGTAACAGTACTATAGACTAGATAAAGGGTCCAGGATGGAGACAGTACTATAGACTAGATAAAGGGTCCAGGGTGGAGACAGTACTATAGACTAGATAAAGGGTCCAGGATGGAGACAGTAACAGTACTATAGACTAGATAAAGGGTCCAGGGTGGAGACAGTACTATAGACTAGATAAAGGGTCCAGGGTGGAGACAGTAACAGTACTATAGACTAGATAAAGGGTCCAGGATGGAGACAGTAACAGTACTATAGACTAGATAAAGGGTCCAGGGTGGAGACAGTAACAGTAATTAAGACTAGATAAAGGGTCCAGGGTGGAGACAGTAACAGTACTATAGACTAGATAAAGTGTCCAGGGTGGAGACAGTAACAGTACTATAGACTAGATAAAGGGTCCAGGGTGGCGACAGTACTATAGACTAGATAAAGGGTCCAGGGTGGAGACAGTAACAGTACTATAGACTAGATAAAGGGTCCAGGGTGGAGACAGTACTATAGACTAGATAAAGGGTCCAGGATGGAGACAGTACTATAGACTAGATAAAGGGTCCAGGGTGGAGACAGTACTATAGACTAGATAAAGGGTCCAGGGTGGAGACAGTACTATAGACTAGATAAAGGGTCCAGGGTGGAGACAGTAACAGTACTATAGACTAGATAAAGGGTCCAGGGTGGAGACAGTAACAGTACTATAGACTAGATAAAGGGTCCAGGGTGGAGACAGTAATAGTACTATAGACTAGATAAAGGGTCCAGGGTGGAGACAGTACTATAGACTAGATAAAGGGTCCAGGGTGGAGACAGTAACAGTACTATAGACTAGATAAAGGGTCCAGGGTGGAGACAGTACTATAGACTAGATAAAGGGTCCGGGGTGGAGACAGTACTATAGACTAGATAAAGGGTCCAGGGTGGAGACAGTACTATAGACTAGATAAAGGGTCCAGGATGGAGACAGTAACAGTACTATAGACTAGATAAAGGGTCCAGGGTGGAGACAGTACTATAGACTAGATAAAGGGTCCAGGATGGAGACAGTAACAGTACTATAGACTAGATAAAGGGTCCAGGGTGGAGACAGTAATAGTACTATAGACTAGATAAAGGGTCCAGGGTGGAGACAGTAACAGTACTATAGACTAGATAAAGGGTCCAGGATGGAGACAGTAACAGTACTATAGACTAGATAAAGGGTCCAGGGTGGAGACAGTAACAGTACTATAGACTAGATAAAGGGTCCAGGATGGAGACAGTAACAGTACTATGGACTAGATAAAGGGTCCAGGGTGGAGACAGTACTATAGACTAGATAAAGGGTCCAGGATGGAGACAGTACTATAGACTAGATAAAGGGTCCAGGATGGAGACAGTACTGTAGACTAGATAAAGGGTCCAGGGTGGAGACAGTACTATAGACTAGATAAAGGGTCCAGGGTGGAGACAGTAACAGTACTATAGACTAGATAAAGGGTCCAGGATGGAGACAGTACTATAGACTAGATAAAGGGTCCAGGATGGAGACAGTAACAGTACTATAGACTAGATAAAGGGTCCAGGGTGGAGACAGTAACAGTACTATAGACTAGATAAAGGGTCCAGGGTGGAGACAGTAATAGTACTATAGACTAGATAAAGGGTCCAGGGTGGAGACAGTAACAGTACTATAGACTAGATAAAGGGTCCAGGATGGAGACAGTAACAGTACTATAGACTAGATAAAGGGTCCAGGGTGGAGACAGTACTATAGACTAGATAAAGGGTCCAGGGTGGAGACAGTAACAGTACTATAGACTAGATAAAGGGTCCAGGATGGAGACAGTACTATAGACTAGATAAAGGGTCCAGGGTGGAGACAGTACTATAGACTAGATAAAGGGTCCAGGATGGAGACAGTAACAGTACTATAGACTAGATAAAGGGTCCAGGATGGAGACAGTACTATAGACTAGATAAAGGGTCCAGGGTGGAGACAGTAACAGTACTATAGACTAGATAAAGGGTCTAGGGTGGAGACAGTAACAGTACTATAGACTAGATAAAGGGTCCAGGGTGGAGACAGTACTATAGACTAGATAAAGGGTCCAGGGTGGAGACAGTACTATAGACTAGATAAAGGGTCCAGGGTGGAGACAGTACTATAGACTAGATAAAGGGTCCAGGGTGGAGACAGTAATAGTACTATAGACTAGATAAAGGGTCCAGGGTGGAGACAGTTTTATAGACTAGATAAAGGGTCCAGGGTGGAGACAGTAACAGTACTATAGACTAGATAAAGGGTCCAGGGTGGAGACAGTAACAGTACTATAGACTAGATAAAGGGTCCAGGGTGGAGAGAGTAACAGTACTATAGACTAGATAAAGGGTCCAGGATGGAGACAGTAACAGTACTATAGACTAGACAAAGGGTCCAGGATGGAGACAGTAACAGTACTATAGACTAGATAAATGGTCCAGGGTGGAGACAGTAACAGTACTATAGACTAGAAAAAGGGTCCAGGGTGGAGACAGTACTATAGACTAGATAAAGGGTCCAGGATGGAGACAGTACTATAGACTAGATAAAGGGTCCAGGGTGGAGACAGTAACAGTACTATAGACTAGATAAAGGGTCCAGGGTGGAGACAGTACTATAGACTAGATAAAGGGTCCAGGGTGGAGACAGTAACAGTACTATAGACTAGATAAAGGGTCCAGGGTGGAGACAGTACTATAGACTAGATAAAGGGTCCAGGGTGGAGACAGTAATAGTACTATAGACTAGATAAAGGGTCCAGGGTGGAGACAGTACTACAGACTAGATAAAGGGTCCAGGGTGGAGACAGTACTATAGACTAGATAAAGGGTCCAGGGTGGAGACAGTACTATAGACTAGATAAAGGGTCCAGGGTGGAGACAGTACTATAGACTAGATAAAGGGTCCAGGGTGGAGACAGTACTATAGACTAGATAAAGGGTCCAGGATTGAGACAGTACTATAGACTAGATAAAGGGTCCAGGGTGGAGACAGTAACAGTACTATAGACTAGATAAAGGGTCCAGGGTGGAGACAGTACTATAGACTAGATAAAGGGTCCAGGGTGGAGACAGTAACAATACTATAGACTAGATAAAGGGTCCAGGGTGGAGTCAGTAACAGTACTATAGACTAGATAAAGGGTCCAGGGTGGAGACAGTAACAGTACTATAGACTAGATAAAGGGTCCAGGGTGGAGACAGTACTATAGACTAGATAAAGGGTCCAGGATGGAGACAGTACTATAGACTAGATAAAGGGTCCAGGGTGGAGACAGTAACAGTACTATAGACTAGATAAAGGGTCCAGGGTGGAGACAGTACTATAGACTAGATAAAGGGTCCAGGGTGGAGACAGTACTATAGACTAGATAAAGGGTCCAGGTTGGAGACAGTAACAGTACTATAGACTAGATAAAGGGTCCAGGGTGGAGACAGTACCAGTACTATAGACTAGATAAAGGGTCCAGGGTGGAGACAGAACTATAGACTAGATAAAGGGTCCAGGGTGGAGACAGTACTATAGACTAGATAAAGGGTCCAGGGTGGAGACAGTAACAGTACTATAGACTAGATAAAGGGTCCAGGGTGGAGACAGTACTATAGACTAGATAAAGGGTCCAGGGTGGAGACAGTAACAGTACTATAGACTAGATAAAGGGTCCAGGGTGGAGACAGTACTATAGACTAGATAAAGGGTCCAGGGTGGAGACAGTAACAGTACTATAGACTAGATAAAGGGTCCAGGGTGGAGACAGTAACAGTACTATAGACTAGATAAAGGGTCCAGGGTGGAGACAGTACTATAGACTAGATAAAGGGTCCAGGGTGGAGACAGTAACAGTACTATAGACTAGATAAAGGGTCCAGGGTGGAGACAGTACTATAGACTAGATAAAGGGTCCAGGGTGGAGACAGTAACAGTACTATAGACTAGATAAAGGGTCCAGGGTGGAGACAGTAACAGTACTATAGACTAGATAAAGGGTCCAGGGTGGAGACAGTACTATAGACTAGATAAAGGGTCCAGGGTGGAGACAGTAACAGTACTATAGACTAGATAAAGGGTCCAGGGTGGAGACAGTAACAGTACTATAGACTAGATAAAGGGTCCAGGGTGGAGACAGTACTATAGACTAGATAAAGGGTCCAGGGTGGAGACAGTACTATAGACTAGATAAAGGGTCCAGGGTGGAGACAGTACTATAGACTAGATAAAGGGTCCAGGGTGGAGACAGTACTATAGACTAGATAAAGGGTCCAGGGTGGAGACAGTAACAGTACTATAGACTAGATAAAGGGTCCAGGGTGGAGACAGTACTATAGACTAGATAAAGGGTCCAGGGTGGAGACAGTAACAGTACTATAGACTAGATAAAGGGTCCAGGGTGGAGACAGTAACAGTACTATAGACTAGATAAAGGGTCCAGGGTGGAGACAGTAACAGTACTATAGACTAGATAAAGGGTCCAGGGTGGAGACAGTCCTATAGACTAGATAAAGGGTCCAGGGTGGAGACAGTAATAGTACTATAGACTAGATAAAGGGTCCAGGGTGGAGACAGTACTATAGACTAGATAAAGGGTCCAGGGTGGAGACAGTAACAGTACTATAGACTAGATAAAGGGTCCAGGGTGGAGACAGTACTATAGACTAGATAAAGGGTCCAGGGTGGAGACAGTAACAGTACTATAGACTAGATAAAGGGTCCAGGGTGGAGACAGTAACAGTACTATAGACTAGATAAAGGGTCCAGGGTGGAGACAGTAACAGTACTATAGACTAGATAAAGGGTCCAGGGTGGAGACAGTAACAGTACTATAGACTAGATAAAGGGTCCAGGGTGGAGACAGTAACAGTACTATAGACTAGATAAAGGGTCCAGGGTGGAGACAGTACTATAGACTAGATAAAGGGTCCAGGGTGGAGACAGTAACAGTACTATAGACTAGATAAAGGGTCCAGGGTGGAGACAGTACTATAGACTAGATAAAGGGTCCAGGGTGGAGACAGTAACAGTACTATAGACTAGATAAAGGGTCCAGGGTGGAGACAGTAACAGTACTATAGACTAGATAAAGGGTCCAGGGTGGAGACAGTAACAGTACTATAGACTAGATAAAGGGTCCAGGGTGGAGACAGTACTATAGACTAGATAAAGGGTCCAGGGTGGAGACAGTAACAGTACTATAGACTAGATAAAGGGTCCAGGGTGGAGACAGTAACAGTACTATAGACTAGATAAAGGGTCCAGGGTGGAGACAGTAACAGTACTATAGACTAGATAAAGGGTCCAGGGTGGACACAGTACTATAGACTAGATAAAGGGTCCAGGGTGGAGACAGTAACAGTACTATAGACTAGATAAAGGGTCCAGGGTGGAGACAGTAATAGTACTATAGACTAGATAAAGGGTCCAGGGTGGAGACAGTACTATAGACTAGATAAAGGGTCCAGGGTGGAGACAGTACTATAGACTAGATAAAGGGTCCAGGGTGGAGACAGTACTATAGACTAGATAAAGGGTCCAGGGTGGAGACAGTACTATAGACTAGATAAAGGGTCCAGGGTGGAGACAGTAACAGTACTATAGACTAGATAAAGGGTCCAGGGTGGAGACAGTACTATAGACTAGATAAAGGGTCCAGGGTGGAGACAGTAACAGTACTATAGACTAGATAAAGGGTCCAGGGTGGAGACAGTACTATAGACTAGATAAAGGGTCCAGGGTGGAGACAGTACTATAGACTAGATAAAGGGTCCAGGGTGGAGACAGTACTATAGACTAGATAAAGGGTCCAGGGTGGAGACAGTAACAGTACTATAGACTAGATAAAGGGTCCAGGGTGGAGACAGTACTATAGACTAGATAAAGGGTCCAGGGTGGAGACAGTAACAGTACTATAGACTAGATAAAGGGTCCAGGGTGGAGACAGTACTATAGACTAGATAAAGGGTCCAGGGTGGAGACAGTACTATAGACTAGATAAAGGGTCCAGGGTGGAGACAGTAACAGTACTATAGACTAGATAAAGGGTCCAGGGTGGAGACAGTACTATAGACTAGATAAAGGGTCCAGGATGGAGACAGTACTATAGACTAGATAAAGGGTCCAGGATGGAGACAGTAACAGTACTTCTGTTCTTACCTGTGATCCGTCCGTTGGTCTCCATGGGGGGTTGCCAGCTAATCAGAATAGCTCTGGGTCTCCCCTCACGACTGATGACCGTCAGGTCCTTGGGGGCGGAGCTGGGGGCTGTCAGCCAATCAGGGTAGGAGAGAAAGAGGAAGTAAGGGTCAGAAGTCAAGTGTATACCACCAACAACATCGGTCCTAATTCTGTCATCACGTCATCACACACTGATGCTCATTTGAGGCATAATTAATCCTGAGGTTGAATTAATCCTGAGGTTTAATTTGATCCTCCAAGTACAGTAAACTGCCATAGCAGAGGCTGCATGGTCCTCAAAGGTAGACTCGGTGAAACGGCGTTGCTACGAGCAGCATCACAGATATTGAGATTGAGAGAGATGCAAGACTTCACACAGTCACACACAGTACCTGCGCATGTGCACGGGTTCGCTTCACCCTGTTCAAAAGCCTGGTAGCCAGGGCATGAAAACAGAGGACAAGTTGAGCATCGCGCTTCACCGCTCTTAGTTGTTGCAGAAATGTACCCATGCTGTTAACCTTCTGTATCTATGTCATATCGCTGAGTCTACCTTTAATTGGCCAGACAAAACGGGCCAATTGCATCTATCGATGGCAACCAGATGATCTCTCGTTAAACCATCAATATGTGCTAGATCTCTCGTTACAAACATTATTGGTCACCTGATTATCTCTCCCTACAAGATGATGGCGGTGTTATCTTAGTCCTCCTTGTTACCACCATCAATATGTGCTATATTCACCTATACAGCTGATCTCTCGTTACAAACATTATTGGTCACCTGATTATCTCTCCCTACAAGATGATGTCGGTGTTATCTTAGTCCTCCTTGTTACCACCATCAATATGTGCTATATTCACCTATACAGCTGATCTCTCGTTACAAACATTATTGGTCACCTGATTATCTCTCCCTACAAGATGATGTCGGTGTTATCTTAGTCCTCCTTGTTACCACCATCAATATGTGCTATATTCACCTATACAGCTGATCTCTCGTTACAAACATTATTGGTCACCTGATTATCTCTCCCTACAAGATGATGTGGGTGTTATCTTAGTCCTCCTTGTTACCAAAGGCTGTTCTGATATGTTCAGCAGCTGGTTATCATAGGAATCTTGCTCGTTGAGCAGATTTAGTGCAGTTTAGCTATTTGACAATCATTCAACCGAAATAATGTATTTCCTCCTCTACCACGGCAAATCTGTGGCAATTTACTCCGACACGTTGCGAACACGTTGCGAACACGATGCGAACACGTTGTGAACACGTTGTGAACACGTTGTGAACACGTTGTGAATACGTTGCGAACACGTTGCGAACACGTTGCGAACACGTTGTGAACACGTTGTGAACACGTTGTGAATACGTTGTGAACACGATGCGAACACGTTGTGAACACGTTGTGAACACGTTGTGAACACGTTGCGAACACGTTGCGAACACGTTGCGAACACGTTGCGAACACGTTGCGAACACGTTGTGAACACGTTGTGAACACGTTGTGAACACGTTGTGAACACGTTGTGAACACGTTGCGAACACGTTGTGAACACGTTGTATGAAGGAAAACTAAGGGTGTAGCCAACTCATATTATTGTATTTGTTTCCAATTTATGTCAAATCCATTAAATACAACTGTCTTAAAAGAAAATGGTCTGACATGGTCATTTCTTATCAAGAACAGAGGTAAAATATCCCCGGACACTCGATATATAAAATGTTTAACTATTTTAAATATATATTTTTTTACCTTTATTTAACTAGGCAAGTCAGTTAAGAACAAATTCTTATTTACTATGACAACCAACACCTGCCAAACCCAGATGACGCTGGGCCAATTGTGCGCCGCCCTATATATCCCCAATATATCACAGCCAGTTGTGATACAGCCTGGAATTGAACCAGGGTGTCTGTAGTGATGCCTCAAGCACTGAGATGCAGTCAATTGTGTGTAGACAATACCCATAATTGTCTGTATACTTCTGGTCTTCTTTGGACACTGTGTTAACTAACCTCCAGACGAGCTTCAATACCATACAACTCTCCTTCCGTGGCCTCCAACTGCAAGTAAAACTAAATGCATCATCAACAACCGATCGCTGCCCGCCCGTCCAGCATCACTACTCTGGACGGTTCTGACTTAGAATATGTGGACAACTACAAATACCTAGGTGTCTGGCTAGACTGTAAACTCTCCTTCCAGACTCACATTAAGCATCTCCAATCCAAAATTAAATCTAGAATCGGCTTCCTATTTCGCCAACAAAGCATCCTTCACTCATGCTGCCAAACATACCCTCGTAAAACTGACCATCCTACCGATTCTTGACTTCGGCGATGTCATTTACAAAATAACATTCAACACTCTACTCAGCAAATTGGATGCAGTCTATCACAGTGCCATCCGTTTTGTCACCAAAGCCCCATATACTACCCACCACTGTATGCTCTCGTTGGCTGGCCCTCGCTTCATATTCGTCGCCAAACCCACTGGCTCCAGGTCATCTATAAGTCTTTGCTAGGTAAAGCCCCACCTTATCTCAGCTCGCTGGTCACCTTAGCAACACCCACCCGTAGCACACGCTCCAGCGGGTGTATCTTACTGTTCACCCCCAAAAGCCAATTCCTCCTTTGGCTGCCTTTGCTTCCAGATCTCTGCTGCCGATGACTGGAACGAATTGCAAAAATCACTGAAGCTGGAGACTCATATCTCCCTCACTAACTTTAAGCATCAGCTGTCAGGGCAGCTCACAGATCACTGCACCTGTACACGGCCCATCTGTAAATTGCCCATACAACTACCTCATCCCCATACTGTTATTTATTTATTTTTGCTCATTTGCACCCCAGTATCTCTACTTGCACATTCATCTTCTGCACATCTACCATTCCAGTGTTTAATTGCTATATTGTAATTATTTCGCCACCATGGCCTATTTATTGCCTTACCTGCCTTATCCTACCTCATTTGCACACACTGTATATAGACTTTCTCTATTGTATTATTGACTGTATGTTTGTTTAATCCATGTGTAACTCTGTGTTGTTGTTTGTGTCGCACTGCTTTGCTTTATCTTGGCCAGGTCACAGTTGTAAATGAGAACTTGTTCTCAATTGGCCTACCTGGTTAAATAAAGGTGAAATAAAATATAAAAAATATAAAATATAAGTAATTTAATCAATTTTAGAATAAGGCTGTAAAGTTTTTTTTTAAATGAAAAAGGGAAAGGATCTGAATAAGGAATTGTACTGTGTATATTATATTATTTTAAGGTGAAACGTTTGCATGAAATACAGGCCATCTACTATTTTCTTATACTGTAATAAGTATTTTACCATTCATCAGCCTCACCGGTTTCCAAAGCTCCTGATAGGTCGATATTTCATAGGGGGCAGGAGTAGAGAACACAGACTATCTGTCTGTTATCATAATCACTTGACACGGTAACAACGAGAAATCAACTGATTGGCTGGTTTTGTCACGCAAAAACCACCTATCTTTGTGATTGTCTCCACCCCCCTCCAGGTGTTGCCCAGCTTCCCCATTATCCCCTGGGTATTTATACCTGTGTCCTCTGTTTGTCTGTTGCCAATTTGTTTTGTTCGGAGAACCTACCAGTGGTTTGTTCCCTGCTCCCGCCTGTTCCTTGCTCATGTTTTCTAGTTTCCCGGTTCTGACCGTTCTGCCTGACCTGAGCCTGCCTGTCGTCCTGTACCTTTGCCCCACTACTCTGGATTACCGACCTCTGCCAGCCCTGACCCTGAGCCTGCCTGTCGTCCTGTACCTTGCCCCCATTACTCTGGATTACCGACCTCTGCCAGCCCTGACCCTGATCCTGCCTGTCGTCCTGTACCTTTGCCCCATTACTCTGGATTACCGATCTCTGCCAGCCCTGACCCTGAGCCTGCCTGTCGTCCTGTACCTTTGCCCCATTACTCTGGATTACCGATCTCTGCCAGCCCTGACCCTGAGCCTGCCTGTCGTCCTGTACCTTTGCCCCATTACTCTGGATTACCGATCTCTGCCTGCCCTGACCCTGATCCTGCCTGTCGTCCTGTACCTTTGCCCCATTACTCTGGATTACCGACCTCTGCCTGCCCTGACCCTGAGCCCGTCTGCTGTTCTGGTGCCTTACACCCTTTCTGGATTATGGACCCCTGCCTGCCTTGACCTGTTGTTTGCCTGTCCCTGTTTTAAAGAATAAACTTTAGTTTTTTCACCACTGTCTGCACCCGGGTCATACCTTAAAACGTGGTAGGTTTTTTTCTTATGGGTTTTTTGGTTGCAAGCCAGTTTGCTTTAACACACAGGTCCATGTAATCTCCAGGTTTAATGAAATCCAACGGTAATGTTGCACAGTGCTACATTCTTCCTGCTGGTTGCAACGCACCCCCAGGAGACCTTCTAACAACATGGTCTGTTATTGACCAAACAAAAGAGACCGTGTTTTGTAGACTTATTGACAAAAGGAATTCCAAAAACATGTGTCGCTGTGTAATGAAATGGGATCTGTGAACAGGCTTCCCTGATTGCAGCATAACCATACAGTCCAAAAGGGTTCTTAGGCTGTCCCCTTAGGAGAACCCTTTTTAGTTCCAGGTAGAAGCCTTTTGGGTTCCAGGTAGAAGCCTTTTGGGTTCCATGTAGAACCCTCTGTGGAAAGGGTTCTACCAAGAAGAGGAAATGGTTCTACCTGGAAGTGGAACGGGTTCTACCAGGAACTAAAAAGGGTTCTACCTGGAAGTGGAAAGGGTCCTACCTGGAAGTGGAAGGGCTCTACCAGGATCTAAAAAGGGTTCTACCAGGAATTAAAAAGGGTTCAACCTGGAACTATAAAGGGTTCTACCAGAAACTAAAAAAGGGTTCTACCTGGAACTAAAAAGGGTTGTACCTGGAACTAAAAAGGGTTCTACCTAGAACAAAAAGGGTTCTAACTGGAAGTGGAAAGGGTCCTGCCTGGAGGTGGGAAGGGCTCTACCAGGATCTAAAAAGTGTTCTACCTGGAACTAAAAAGGTTTCTACCAGGAATTAAAAAGGGTTCAACCTGGAACTAAACAGGGTTCTACCTGGATGTGGAAAGGGTTCTACCAGGAACTAAAACATGTTCTACCTGGAACTATAAAGGGTTCTACCAGGAACTAAAAAAGGGTTCTACCTGGAACTAAAATAGGGTTCTACCTGGAACTAAAAAGTGTTCTACTAGGAATTGAAAAGGGTTCTACCTGAAACTAAAAGTCGTTTTACCTGGAACAAAAAGTGTTCTACCTGAAACAGAAAAGGGTTCTACCTGGAACTAAAAGGGTTCTACCTGGAACCAAAGGGGTTCTACCTGTAACTAAAAATGGTGCTATCTGGAACTAAAAAGGGTTCTACCTGGAAATAAAAAGGATTCTACCTGGAACTAAAAAGGGTTGTACCTGGAACTAAAAAGGGTTCTACCTAGAACAAAAAAGGGTTCTACCTGGAACTAAAAAGGGTTCTACCTGGAAGTGGAAAGGGTCCTACCTGGAAGTGGAAAGGGTTCTACCAGGAACTAAAAAGTGTTCTACCAGGAACTAAAAAGTGTTCTACCAGAAACTAAAAAGGGTTCTACCTGGAAATAAAGAGGGTTCTAACTGGAAGTGGAAAGGGTTCTACCAGCAACTAAAAAGTGTTCTACCAGGAACTAAAAAGTGTTCTACCAGGAACTAAAAAGGGTTCTACCTGGAACTAAAGAGGGTTATACCTGTAAGTGGAAAGGGTTCTACCAGGAACTAAAAAGTGTTCTACCTGGAACTAAAAAGGGTTCTACCCGGAACTAAAAAGGGTTCCTCAAGGGATTCTCATATGAGGACAGTGGAAGAAAGAATTCTTTTAGGTTATTTTTTTCTGAGTGTCGCTTACACACGTTCCTGAGACCAATACTCTCCGCTGAACGCATGAAACTAAATTAAACATCAAAATCTTTGTTTGAAAAGCACTACCCCAGGACTTCCAATCCAACAAACAGTTGTGTGTTTTTTTATTGAAACGGGTTGAATTTCTAACTACGTTTGTTCTTACATCAAACCCTTCTCATATGCTCCTGTGTGTCCATTGCCAACACATGGACCCATCAAAGACTCAGTGGTGCATCAAAACTAGTGCGCTATGAAGGGAATAGGGTTCCATAGGACTCTGGTCAAAACTAGTGCATTACATAGGGAATAGGGTTCCATAGGACTCTGGTCAAAAGTAGTGCACTACATACGGAATAGGGTTCCATAGGACTCTGGTCAAAAGTAGTGCACTACATAGGGAATAGGGTTCCACAGGACTCTGGTCAAAAGTAGTGCACTACATAGGGAATAGGGTTCCATAGGACTCTGGTCAAAAGTAGTGCACTACATAGGGAATAGGGTTCCATAGGACTCTGGTCAAAAGTAGTGCACTATATAGGGAATATGGTGTAATTTGGGACACACAGGTGTGTAACACCAAAAGGGAACTGGTATCGGAGCCGACTACGATTAAGAGTCTGATGCAACAAAGCTTTCCACAGCAGCACATTATACTAAAAAGCATTGAATGTCAACGTATTTCTAAAAAGGATTGGGTTGACAAATGAATGTAGACATTTAGAAAGTACACGCTGTACTATTTCATAAGGATAATTGGAGTCGCAGCGAATAAATATAATTTGGCGTGGTGGCGATGACAGACTGCATGGTAGTTATTTTTCAGAGAGAGAGAGACAAAAGGAGAGGTCAATATGGTGAGAAAGAGAGAGAGAGACAGAGAAAAAGAGACAGAGAGAGACAGAGAGAAAGAGAGAGAGAGAGAGAGAGAGAGAGAGAGAGAGAGAGAAAGAGACAGAGACAGAGAGAGACAGAGAGACAGAGAGAGAGAGAGAGAGAGACAGAGAGAGAGAGACAGAGAGAGCGAGAGAGACAGAGAGAGAGAGAGAGAGAGAGAGAGAGAGAGACAGAGAGAGCGAGAGAGACAGAGAGAGAGAGAGAGAGAGAGACAGCGAGAGAAAGATAGAAAGACAGAGACAGAGAGATACAGCGAGAGAAAGAGAGAGAGAGAGATGAGACAGAGAGAGACAAAAGGATGATGGTGAGAAAGAGAAAGAGAAAGAGAAAGAAAGAGATAACGGAGACAGAGACAGGGTGTGGTAGATACTGTAGAAAGAGAGAGATAACGGAGACAGAGACAGGGTGTGGTAGATACTGTAGAAAGAGAGAGATAACGGAGACAGAGACAGGGTGTGGTAGATACTGTAGATAGAGAGAGATAACGGAGACAGAGACAGGGTGTGGTAGATACTGTAGATAGAGAGAGATAACGGAGACATAGACAGGGTGTGGTAGATACTGTAGATAGAGAGAGATAACGGAGACAGAGACAGGGTGTGGTAGATACTGTAGATAGAGAGAGATAACGGAGACAGAGACAGGGTGTGGTAGATACTGTAGAAAGAGAGAGAGAGGACTCACCTGCTTCGTAAGTGGTGGCATGAGCGGTCATACTCCACGTGCTAGACTTGCGGCCCTTGGTAACCATGACAGCGAACTCGTACATGGTGTTGGGCTTGAGGCCAGTGACGGTGTGGCTGAGGGCTGTTGTGTCTGCAGACTAGAGAACGAAAACAGGAAGTGAGTTCAACAATGGTTCTGTTGCTTAGTAACAATTTCAGTCGAACGATTGTAACGAACATTTCAAAATGTGATAGTGAAAACATCAAAGAGCAAAATGTGTTAAGAATTACCGTGGCATTTCTACGGCAATAATCACTTATATATACGTTTTTATATATAACTTATATTCATACTACGCCTAATATAAAGCCAACATGGCCACGTGGTTAATAGTAGTGGCAGTTTAGACCTGAAACAGACACTTACATTAGCCACAAACTACCTTCTCAGACTGTTAGCTAACGTTAAGGAATGGTCACAGCTTACACTAAACAAACGGGATATGTTAGTTAACGTTAAGGAATGGTCACAGCTTACACTAAACAAATGGGATATGTTAGTTAACGTTAAGGAATGGTCACAGCTTACACTAAACAAATGGGATATGTTAGTTAACGTTGGGGAATGGTCACAGCTTACACTAAACAAACAGGATATGTTAGCTAACGTTAAGGAATGGTCACAGCTTACACTAAACAAACGGGATATGTTAGTTAACGTTAAGGAATGGTCACAGCTTACACTAAACAAATGGGATATGTTAGGTAACGTTAAGGAATGGTCACAGCTTACACTAAACAAACGGGATATGTTAGCTAACGTTAAGGAATGGTCACAGCTTACACTAAACAAATGGGATATGTTAGCTAACGTTGGGGAATGGTCACAGCTTACACTAAACAAACAGGATATGTTAGCTAACGTTAAGGAATGGTCACAGCTTACACTAAACAAACGGGATATGTTAGTTAACGTTAAGGAATGGTCACAGCTTACACTAAACAAATGGGATATGTTAGGTAACGTTAAGGAATGGTCACAGCTTACACTAAACAAACGGGATATGTTAGCTAACGTTGGGGAATGGTCACAGCTTACACTAAACAAATGGGATATGTTAGCTAACATTGGGGAATGGTCACAGCTTACACTAAACAAATGGGATATGTTAGCTAACATTGGGGAATGGTCACAGCTTACAGAAAACAAATGGGATATGTTAGCTAACGTTGGGGAATGGTCACAGCTTACACTAAACAAATGGGATATGTTAGCTAATGTTTGCAAATTATATCCCTTGAACGTACCGAGTGTAACGTCAAAAATGATTCTGCCAGAAACCCACATCAGTGTGGAGGCTTTTCATAAGGTGTTTTCCTCTGTGCTTTGTACTTTTTTTAAACTGTACCCATTTTTAACCCTTAATAAAATACATGAAGTCAAGAGAGAACAGTAGAGTGTAAGGAGAAACCGGGCTTTGTTTCATAAGAAAACAAGCTTTTTAACGAGCAATCAAGCAACTCTCACGGCAGAACCCCACAGCAGCAAGTAACGTCTCTTTAAACGAGCAGGCAAATACAAAGTGAGTTGTAGTCAACCAGTTTGTTACAGGTATCCATAAATAGAAGCAAAAACTCTAACCAAACCACCTGAAGACTGTAGCAAACCAGTAGGCAAGAGCAGACAGACAGACAGACAGACAGACAGACAGACAGACAGACAGACAGACAGACAGACAGACAGACAGACAGACAGACAGACAGACAGACAGACAGACAGACAGACAGACAGACAGACAGACAGACAGACAGACAGACAGACAGACAGACAGACAGACAGACAGACAGACAGACAGACAGACAGACAGACAGACAGACAGACAGACAGACAGACAGACAGACAGACAGACAGACAGACAGACAGACAGACAGACAGACAGACAGACAGACAGACAGACAGACAGACAGACAGACAGACAGACAGACAGACAGACAGACAGACAGACAGACAGACAGACAGACAGACAGACAGACCGACAGACCGACAGACCGACAGACCGACAGACCGACAGACCGACAGACCGACAGACCGACAGACCGACAGACCGACAGACCGACAGACCGACAGACCGACAGACCGACAGACCGACAGACCGACAGACCGACAGACCGACAGACCGACAGACCGACAGACCGACAGACCGACAGACCGACAGACCGACCGACCGACCGACCGACCGACCGACCGACCGACCGACCGACCGACCGACCGACCGACCGACCGACCGACCGACCGACAGACCGACAGACCGACAGACCGACCGACCGACCGACCGACCGACAGACCGACAGACCGACAGACCGACCGACCGACAGACCGACAGACCGACAGACCGACAGACCGACCGACCGACCGACCGACCGACCGACCGACCGACCGACAGACCGACCGACCGACCGACCGACCGACCGACCGACCGACCGACCGACCGACCGACCGACCGACCGACCGACCGACCGACCGACCGACCGACCGACCGACCGACCGACCGACCGACCGACCGACCGACCGACCGACCGACCGACCGACCGACCGACAGACCGACAGACCGACAGACCGACAGACCGACAGACCGACAGACCGACAGACCGACCGACCGACCGACCGACCGACAGACAGACAGACAGACCCCCACCTAAATCCTTACCTTGAACTTCCCGCTAGTGGAGTAGCTGGTCTTCCACTTGACAGAGTAGTAGCGGACCTCAGTGGTCTTCTGGTTCTTGGTCATGGAGTTGTCTGCCCAGCTGACCCTGACAGAGTCTGGGGTCAAGGCCACGGCCTGGACACCTACTGGGGGGATCATGGGTGTGGATGTATCTGGTATGGGAGTAGGATATTTATCAAACAGATGGAACAGATCGTCGTCTGACGGGTCAATGGGGTCTGGATGTGGATTGACGTGATCACGCCCAACACACACAGTGGATTTAGTTTCATGGAATGAATATTTATTTAACATGCAAAGTGATAGGAGTTACATGCAACCAACAGTGAGTCATGGATGAACCATGGAAATAAGAAAAGTGAGTGAGTGAGTGAGTGAGTGAAAAATGAGGAAAGGAGAGATGAGAAGAGGAAAGATGAGGAGAGGAAAGATGAGGAGAGGAGAGGAAAGGGAAAGATGAGGAGAGGAAAGGAAAGGGAAAGATGAGGAGAGGAAAGGAAAGGGAAAGATGAGGAGAGGAAAGGACAGATGATGAAAGGAAATATGAGGAGAGGAGAGGAAAGATGAGGAGAGGAAAGGAAATATGAGGAAAGGAAAGATGAGGAGAGGAAAGGAAATATGAGGAGAGGAAAGCAAAGATGAGGAGAGGAAAGCAAAGATGAGGAGAGGAAAGGAAAGGTGAGGAGAGGAAAGGAGAGATGAGGAAAGGAGAGATGAGGAGAGGAGAGGAAAGGAAAGATGAGGGGAGGAAAGGAAAGATGAGGGGAGGAAAGGAAAGATGAGGGGAGGAAAGGAAAGATGAGGGGAGGAAAGATGAGGAGAGGAAAGGAAAGATGAGGAGAGGAAAGGAGAGGAGGGGAAGAAAAGATGGACAGAGAAGAAGAGTACAGAGAGTAGAAAGTAATTACACACCAGAACCTCCTGCTTAATAAGGACACTACTAAGTCAACTACCAGTGAACTACTAGTTTCACTAGTTAACTAGTGTTAACTACCACTTATAACTACAGCCACAACTAAGAGCAGAGCAAACAGGTAGTTAGAGACAAAGGCTAAAGCTAACTAGCTATTAAAACACAGTAACTAGCTAACCAGTGGGTTAAGTTGATATTCAAAACATCTGTCAGAATTGTACATCTACTGCAGTTAAAGCCAAAAAGTTGGTCTATTTTACATATATGCTAATGTCTTAAAGGGGACAGACAGATAGATGTCGACACGTGAAGGATCAAGGTACACCTCAGTTTGACACTAGAATGAATGTCTGCAACGCGTTGTCAACAACAGAGACGTATTTCACCAAGACAAGACAAGAGACGGTATCCGGCCGCATCGGTGGTTAAACTCAGAGCCCCACATTAGAATACTGACGAACAACCAAAGACCGAACAAGAGGACTCGACCATACATCTTGTGGCTGCCGGCAGCATAATGTGAAAAACGTAGCTATTTCCATTTTGGTGAGTTGAATTAGTGGCTAAGCGTTGAGATGTGAGATGGATTGTTGGGAAGGAGGGAAGGAAGCTATCCATCTCTCTTCTCTCTCTTCCTCCTCTCAGTCGCTCCCTCCCACCCCCCCATGTCTCTCTCCTGTCTCTCTCTCCTGTCTCTCTCTCCTGTCTCTCTCTCCTGTCTCTCTCTCCTGTCTCTCTCTCTCTCTCTCTCTCTCTCTCTCTCTCTCTCTCTCTCTCTCTCTCTCTCTCTCTCTCTCTCTCTCTCTCTCTCTCTCTCTCTCTCTCTCTCTCTCTCTCTCTCTCTCTCTCTCTCTCTCTCTCTCTCTCTCTCTCTCTCTCTCTCTCTCTCTCTCTCTCTCTCTCTCTCTCTCTCTCTCTCTCTCTCTCTCTCTCTCTCTCTCTCTCTCCCTTTCTCTCTCTCTCTCCCTTTCTCTCTCCTTTCTCTCTCCTCTCTCTCCCTTTCTCTCTCCTCTCTCCCTCTCTCTCTCCCGCTCTCTCTCTCTCATCCATCTCTCTCTCTCTCTCTCTCATCCATCTCTCTCTCTCTCTCCATCTCTCTCCTCCTTTCTCTCTCTCTCCCCCCCTCTATCTCTCTCCTCTCTCTCCCTTTCTCTCTCCTCTCTCTCCCTCTCCCTCTCTCTCCCGCTCTCTCTCTCATCCATCTCTCTCTCTCTCTCTCCCTCCCTCTCTCTCTCCTGTCTCTTGCAGTGCCTGAGAGATACAGAAGATGAAATGGCTGACAGAGGGATGGGAATATATTTCCCTCTCGCTGCAGTGTTTATTGGCAAGCCTTCAACAAGGCGTTTTAATGCAGCTCGTAAAGATGTGAGCCAGCGTTAAATGCTGAATATCTCACAGCTATGAGGGCAGCGATTCAGACAAACAGTTAGGTCCCCACGAGGACAAAGGCTATTTTAGGCTTAGAGGTTTAGGGTTAGGGTTAGAAATAGGATTAGGGGCTAAGGTTAGGGTTGGGGAAATAGGATTTTGAATGGAAATCAATTGTAGGTCCCCACAAGGACAATTGTGTGTGTGTGTGTGTGTGTGTGTGTGTGTGTGTGTGTGTGTGTGTGTATATATGTGTGTGTGTGTGTGTGTGTGTGTGTGTGTGTGTGTGTGTGTGTGTGTGTGTTTCTGTGTCTGTGTGTTTCTGTGTGTGTGTGTGTGTGTGTGTGTCTTTCTGTGTGTGTGTGTGTGTGTGTGTGTGTGTGTGTGTGTGTGTGTGTGTGTGTGTGTGTGTGTGTGTGTGTGTGTGTGTGTGTGTGTGTGTGTGTGTGTGTGTGTGTGTGTGTCTTTTTCTTTTCATACTGGGGTCGTCTTTCTGTAGATGAGAGACTGTGCTGCAACCAACACACAGGTCTATTCTGACAGGATGGGATCTGTAGGTCCATTCTGACAGGATGGGATCTGTAGGTCTATTCTGACAGGATGGGATCTGTAGTTCTATTCTGACAGGATGGGATCTGTAGGTCTATTCTGACAGGATGGGATCTGTAGTTCTATTCTGACAGGATGGGATCTGTAGGTCTATTCTGAATCAATGGGTACATAATCATTACTTGATATGTCCAACAATGTATGTATCCAACTACAGACTGCCCCTTTACAGCAGTCGATCTCCATGTGATATATTACGCAGCATGGTGATCTACAGTACCAGTCAAACGTGATATATTACACAGCATGGTTGATCTTCAAGTGCAGTCGCAAAAACCATCAAAAGCTATGATGAAACTGGCTCTCAAGAGGATCGTCACAAGAAAAGGAAGATCCAGAGATATCTCTGCTGCAGAGGATACGTTCATTAGAGTTACCAGCCTCAGAAATTGCAGCCCAAATAAATGCCTCACAGAGTTCAAGTAACAAACACATCTCAACATCAACTGTTCAGAGGAGACTGTGTGAATCAGGCCTTCATGGTCGAATTGCTGCAAAGAAACCACTACTAAAGGACACCAATAATAAGAAGAGACTTGCTTGGGCCAAGAAACACGAGCAATGGACATTATACCGGTGGAAATCTGTCTTTTGGTCTGATGAGTCCAGATTTGAGATTTTTGGTTCCAAATGTGAAGCATGAAGGAGGTGTGTGCTTTGCTGGTGACACTGTCAGTGATTTATTTAGAATTCAAGGCACACTTAACCAGCATGGCTACCACAGCATTCTGCAGCGATACGCCATCCCATCTGGTTTGTGCTTAGTGGGACTATCATTTATTTTTCAACAGGACAATGACCCAACACACCTCCAGGCTGTGTAGGGGCTAGTTGACCAAGAAGGAGAGTGATGGAGTGCTGCATCAGATGACCCGGCCTCCATAATCATCCGACCTCAATACAGTTCAGATGGTTTGGGATGAGTTGGACAGCAGAGAAGGAAAAGCAGCCAACAAGTGCTCAGCATATGTGGGAACTCCTTCAAGACTGTTGGAAAAGCATTACTCATGAAGCTGGTTGAGAGAATGCCAAGAGTGTGCAAAGCTGACATCAAGGTAAAGGGTGTCTACTTTGAAGAATCTCAAATCTCAAATATATTTGTATTTGTTTAACACTTTTTTGGTTACTACAGGATTCCATATGTGTTATTTCATAGTTCTGATGTCTTCACTATTATTCTACAATGTAGAAAATAGTAAAAATAAAGAAAAACCCTGGAATGAGTAGGTGTGTCCACACTTTTGACCGGTACAGTATATGAATAAACCCTTAGCTGTTTAAAGCAGTCTGTATCTGTATGAACATCAAGAGAGTGTCGAGAATTGAGAGAATTTGAGTCGTGGCTGCCAGGCGGCAAGGAGCATGATGCTTTGATTTCATTTGGAGCAGATCAAAGCTGTGATCAGGCTTTCTCACCGGAGTATCCCTCCACAAAGCTGTGATCAGGCTTTCTCACCGGAGTGTCCCTCCACAAAGCTGTGATCCTTTATATATAT
>NC_074685.1:85000-100000 GCF_029448725.1 Salvelinus fontinalis | reverse complement strand
ACAGGATCATGTCTCCCTCTACACGTGTCTCCAACAGGATCATGTCTCCCTCTACACGTGTCTCCAACAGGATCATGTCTCCCTCTACACGTGTCTCCAACAGGATCATGTCTCCCTGTACACGTGTCTCCAACAGGATCATGTCTCCAACACGATCATGTCTCCCTGTACACGTGTCTCCAACAGGATCATGTCTCCCTCTACACGTGTCTCCAACAGGATCATGTCTCCCTGTACACGTGTCTCCAACAGGATCATGTCTCCAACAGGATCATGTCTCCCTGTACACGTGTCTCCAACAGGATCATGTCTCCCTCTACAAGTGTCTCCAACACGATCATGTCTCCCTGTACACGTGTCTCCAACAGGATCATGTCTCCAACACGATCATGTCTCCCTGTACACGTGTCTCCAACAGGATCATGTCTCCCTCTACACGTGTCTCCAGCAGGATCATGTCTATTCATTACATATACATATACTATATATATATTATACATCATTACTTGAAGGGTGCCTGGGATGCATATTCCTTCTATTATTGCATCCTTTCTCATGCAAATTGGTCGTGCTTTATTTTCCTACATTTTAATTTAAACTTCAAGTGTTTTCTTTATTTACGCTCCTGTTAAATAATTGATTCGAATTAAATGCAGTTTTAAAAACAGAATGAGTGCTATTAGACATGTCAACACACGTGGAATTTAGTTTGACATAATTAAAACTCGTCTTCGAAATTCAACAGATTTTTTTTTTCACACTGTATATTTAAAAAAATAAATCATATAAACATTGGTCTAAAGATAACTCTGAAATACAAGGATTCTGTTGACAAAACTCTTAGCAACAATGGAAATACTTCTTCTTTATGACCACCAGTTTCAGAAAACAGCATAATTCTCTAAACATATCTTGTAGATTAATCCTATTACACCCAGAATAGTAAATAGTGATTACTATACTTGTCTCCTGCTGTTCCTATCAGAAGCCCCCTTTGGTCCAACTCTGAGAAGGTCAACATTGACTGAAGTCTTACAGTTTGTCATCAACAGTAGTCCCATGGAGAATTTCGCAATCTTCCATTTACAGCTATGGTGTAACTGTTGTATGCGAGACAGCTGTTGACCTGGGGGTTAATAAACAACCTGACTTCAACAGCTGTTGACCTGGGGGTTAATAAACAACGTTTCTTCAACAGCTGTTGACCTGGGGGTTAATAAACAACGTTTCTTCAACAGCTGTTGACCTGGAGGATAACAGACAACCTGTCTTCAACAGCTGTTGACCTGGGGGTTAACAGACAACCTGTCTTCAACAGCTGTTAACCTGGGGGTTAACAGACAACGTTTCTTCAACAGCTGTTGACCTGGGGGTTAACAGACAACCTGTCTTCAACAGGTGTTGACCTGGGGGTTAACAGACAACCTGTCTTCAACAGCTGTTAACCTGGGGGTTAACAGACAACCTGTCTTCAACAGCTGTTGACCTGGGGGTTAATAAACAACCTGTCTTCAACATCTGTTGACCTGGGGGTTAATAAACAACGTGTCTTCAACAGCTGTTGACCTGGGGGTTAATAAACAACCTGTCTTCAACAGATGGTGACCTGGGGGTTAACAGACAACCTGTATTCAACAGGTGTTGACCTGGGGGTTAACAGACAACCTGTATTCAACAGATGGTGACCTGGGGGTTAACAGACAACGTTTCTTCAACAGCTGTTGACCTGGAGGATAACAGACAACCTGTCTTCAACATCTGGGGTTATTAAGTCCTGGATGTGGACTGACTGCTCTCGTTCTGACAGTGTCCTCCATACATGACCCATAGATGACCTGTCCTAGGACCACAGAGAGAGGTCAGACGACTCTCGAAGGAACAGGGAATAAATCCAAACTGAGATCCACGATGACATTCTCATCCCCGAGCTAGTCTCCCTAAAGATTCAAGCACCGACATCATTAATAATAAATATGCAACATTTGCAGATGGATTAACCCACCGGATTGTATTCATTAGGAATAGAGCACGTACAGTAGCCCTGCTAAAACCCACTGCTACAGCTCGGAATACAGACTGCCGTTAGTAGTCGGACAGACGATCTCCTGGTGTGTTCAACCTTTTTGTCTAACTGTTCTGCTCCGATGCAAGGAGAGAGAAACATCCTGGTTCTCTAAATTACCTCACAATTAATAACATTATATGAAAGTACTTCTACTTTGAGATGCGTTGTGGTTTACATACAGTTGAAGTCAGAAGTTTACAAATATTTAAGTCATTAAAACTCGTTTTTTCAACCACTCCACAAATGTATTGTTAACAAACTATAGTTTTGGCAAGTCTGTTAGGACATCTACTTTGTGAATGACACAAGTACTTTTTCCAACAATTGTTTACAAACAGATTATTTCACTTATAATTCACTGTATCACAATTCCAGTGGGTCAGAAGTTTACATACACTAAGTTGACTGTGCCTTTAAACAGCTTGGAAAATTCCAGAAAATTATGTCATGGCTTTAGAAGCTTCTGATAGGCTAATTGACATAATTTGAGTCAATTGGAGGTGTACCTGTGGATATATTTCAAGGCCTACCTTCAAACTCAGTGGCTCTTTGCTTGACATCATGGGAAAATCAAAAGAAATCAGCCAAGACCTTAGAAAGAAAATTGTAGACCTCCACAAGTCTGGTTCATCCTTGGGAGCAATTGCCAAACGCCTGAAAGTACCACGTTCATCTGTACAAACAATAGTATGCAAGTATAAACACCATGGGACCACGCAGCCGTCATACCGCTCAGGAAGGAGACGCGTTCTGTCTCCTAGAGATGAACGTACTTTAGTGCGAAAAATGCAAATCAATCCCAGAACAACAGCAAAGGACCTTGTGAAGATGCTGGAGGAAACAGGTACCCAAGTATCTATATCCACAGTAAAACGAGTCCTATAGACATAACCTGAAAGGCCGCTCAGCAAGGAAGAAGCCACTGCTCCAAAACCGCCATAAAAAAGCCAGACTACCGTTTGCAACTGCACATGGGCACAAAGATCGTACTTTTTGGAGAAATGTCCTCTGGTCTGATGAAACAAAAATAGAACCGTTTGGCCATAATGACCATCGTTATGTTTGGAGGAAAAAGGGGAAGGCTAGCAAGCCGAAGAACACCATCCCAACCATGAAGCACGGGGGTGGCAGCATCATGCTGTGGGGGTGCATGGCTGCAGGAGGGACTGGTGCACTTCACAAAATAGATGGCATCACGAGGATGGAAAATTATGTGGGTATATTGAAGCAACATCTCAAGACATCAGTCAGGAAATTAAAGCTTGGTCACAAATGGGTCTTCCAAATGAACAATGACCCCAAGCATACTTCCAAAGTTGTGGCAAAATAGCTTAACTTCTTGCGACTATAGGGGGTGCTGTTTCAAATTAGCATAATTGTCTCTACAGATGAAACGGCTTCCTACTCAATTCTTGATCGTACAATATGCATATTATTGTTATTATTGGATAGAAAACACTATCTAGTTTCTATAGCCGTTTGAATTATGTCTCTGAGTGGCACAGAACTCTTTCTACAGCGAAATCCATGACAGGTTTTGCGAAGGTCTGAGAGCGAAGTTTAAAGGGGTGTGTATATCCTATGGAACGACACGAACTGCACCCGCCTTCCCCTGGATGTCAGTAAGCAATGAGAAGTGGAATGGGGTTCCTACGTAACTCTCAGAGGTTATAAAAGACCAAGGAGTGAGGTACGCCTTCTTTTCGACGTTGAACTTTACGCAGAGAGAGACCTGGGGATGCCATTTTCGAACGCTCACTAATGAACTTTAGATATATCAGTCTGTAATTTAATTTGATATAGGTGTTAGAAACATCATAACGAAGCTATTTGAAACCGAGTTATATCAGATTATGCGAGTATATTGCTATTTTTCGGAATTTCCTCAGTATTGCGTATTGAGGATTTGGACACGTTAGCTAATGTTAGCAATTGTTAGCTATAGTTAGCTGCTATATCAGAAGTTGAATGCAACGTTTTACAACCAAGCAACGATTCTTTTGGACAAAAGTACCACTTGGCCAAGATTCCGATGGAAGCTCGTCGAAAAGTAAGAGCTATTTATGATGTTATTCCATTTTTATGTGGAAAAATGTAAACTCAATAATGGCAAATAGTGACGCCGTTATTGCGGCACTAGTCTGTCTGTAACGCACACTGTATGTCTAGTAACGTTAATTTTAAAAATCTAACTTAGCGGTTGCATTAATAACTAATGCATCTTTCGCTTCATGGCCAACCTGTATTTTTTTAGTCAAGTTTATGAATAGTTTTCGATAAAAATAGTTGTATTATCATGATGCTGCCGGGCAGATTGCTTGAGTAGTTGGACAGTATTTCCATTGTGTAAGCACGATTTGTGCCGCTAAATATGCACATTTTCGATCAAACTCTATATGGATTGTGTAATATGATGTTACAGGAATGTCATCGGAAGAATTCTGAGAAGGTTAGTGAAAAAATTAAGATATTTTGGCAATGTTGACGTTATCGCTCTCTTTGGCTAGAATCAATGCTGGGGTAATGTTTGAACATGTGGTATGCTAATATAACGATTTATTGTGTTTTCGCTGTAAGACACTTAGAAAATCTGAAATATTGTCTGTATTCACAGGATCTGTGTCTTTCGATTAGTGTATGCTGTGTATTTTTACGAAATGTTTGATGATTAGTAATTAGGTAATACACGTTGCTCTATTTATTTATTCTAGTCCATTTGTGACGGTGGGTGCAATTGTAAACTATGAAATCTACCTGAAATATGCACATTTTTCTAACAAAACCTATCCTATACCATAAATATGTTATCAGACTGTCATCTGATTAGGTTTTTTCTTGGTTAGTGGCTATCAATATCTTAGTTTAGCCAAATTGGTGATAGCACCTGATGGAGTAAGAAACTGATGGAGTTAGAAAAGTGATGTCTTTTGCTAACGTGGTTAGCTAATAGATTTACATATTTTGTCTTCCCTGTAAAACATTTTAAAAATCTGAAATGGTGGCTTTATTCACAGGATCTGTATCTTTCATTAGGTGTCTTGGACTTGTGATTTAATGATATTTAGATGCTACTATTTAATTGTGACGCTATGCTAGCGATGCTAATCAGTGTGGGGGGGGGGGGGGGGGGTGCTCCCGGACCCGGGGTAGGTGCTCGTTAGAGGTTAAGGACAACAAAGTCAAGGTATTGGAGTGGCCATCACAAAGCCCTGACCTCAATCCTACAGAACATTTGTGGGCAGAACTGAAAAAGCATGTGCGAGCAAGGAGGCCTGCAAACCTGACTCAGTTACACCAGCTCTGTCAGGAGGAATGGGCCAAAATTCACTCAACTTATTGTGGGAAGCTTGTGGAAGGCTACCCAAAACGTTTGACCCAAGTTAAACAATTTAAAGGCAATGCTAACAAATACTAATTGAGTGTATGTAAACTTCTGACCCACTGGGAATGTGATGAAAGAAAGAAAAGCTGAAATAAATAATTCTCTCTACTATTATTCTGACATTTCACATTCTTAAAATAAAGTGGTGATCCTAACTGAGATAAAACAATTTTTACTAGGATTAAATGTCAGGAATTGTGAAAAACTGAGTTTAAATGTATTTGGCTAAGGTGTATGTAAACTTCCGACTTCAACTGTATATAGAGCGACACAGATACAAAGGGAGACAGAGGGTACTACCACTAACCAGACTGGTACCATGTTTAATATGTAGTACTACCACTAACCAGACTGGTACCATGTTTAGTATGTAGTACTACCACTAACCAGACTGGTACCGTGTTTAGTATGTAGTACTACCACTAACCAGACTGGTACCATGTTTAGTATGTAGTACTACCACTAACCAGACTGGTACCATGTTTAATATGTAGTACTACCACTAACCAGACTGGTACCGTGTTTAGTATGTAGTACTACCACTAACCAGACTGGTACCATGTTTAATATGTAGTACTACCACTAACCAGACTGGTACCATGTTTAGTATGTAGTACTACCACTAACCAGACTGGTACCATGTTTAATATGTAGTACTACCACTAACCAGACTGGTACCGTGTTTAGTATGTAGTACTACCACTAACCAGACTGGTACCATGTTTAATATGTAGTACTACCACTAACCAGACTGGTACCATGTTTAGTATGTAGTACTACCACTAACCAGACTGGTACCATGTTTAATATGTAGTACTACCACTAACCAGACTGGTACCATGTTTAGTATGTAGTACTACCACTAACCAGACTGGTACCATGTTTAGTATGTAGTACTACCACTAACCAGACTGGTACCGTGTTTAGTATGTAGTACTACCACTAACCAGACTGGTACCATGTTTAATATGTAGTACTACCACTAACCAGACTGGTACCATGTTTAGTATGGAGTACTACCACTAACCAGACTGGTACCATGTTTAATATGTAGTACTACCACTAACCAGACTGGTACCATGTTTAGTATGTAGTACTACCACTAACCAGACTGGTACCATGTTTAGTATGTAGTACTACCACTAACCAGACTGGTACCATGTTTAATATGTAGTACTACCACTAACCAGACTGGTACCATGTTTAATATGTAGTACTACCACTAACCAGACTGGTACCATGTTTAGTATGTAGTACTACCAGTTACCAGACAATGTTTAATATGTAGTACTACCACTAACCAGACTGGTACCATGTTTAATATGTAGTACTACCACTAACCAGACTGGTACCATGTTTAGTATGTAGTACTACCACTAACCAGACTGGTACCGTGTTTAATATGTAGTACTACCACTAACCAGACGATGTTTAGTATGTAGTACTACCACTAACCAGACTGGTACCATGTTTAATATGTAGTACTACCACTAACCAGACTGGTACCGTGTTTAATATGTAGTACTACCACTAACCAGACTGGTACCATGTTTAATATGTAGTACTACCACTAACCAGACTGGTACCGTGTTTAATATGTAGTACTACCACTAACCAGACGATGTTTAGTATGTAGTACTACCACTAACCAGACTGGTACCATGTTTAATATGTAGTACTACCACTAACCAGACTGGTACCGTGTTTAATATGTAGTACTACCACTAACCAGACTGGTACCATGTTTAATATGTAGTACTACCACTAACCAGACTGGTACCGTGTTTAATATGTAGTACTACCACTAACCAGACTGGTACCATGTTTAGTATGTAGTACTAACACTAACCAGACTGGTACCATGTTTAGTATGTAGTACTACCACTAACCAGACTGGTACCATGTTTAATATGTAGTACTACCACTAACCAGACTGGTACCATGTTTAATATGTAGTACTACCACTAACCAGACTGGTACCATGTTTAATATGTAGTACTACCACTAACCAGACTGGTACCATGTTTAATATGTAGTACTACCACTAACCAGACTGGTACCATGTTTAGTATGTAGTACTACCACTAACCAGACAATGTTTAATATGTAGTACTACCACTAACCAGACTGGTACCATGTTTAATATGTAGTACTACCACTAACCAGACTGGTACCATGTTTAATATGTAGTACTACCACTAACCAGACTGGTACCGTGTTTAGTATGTAGTACTACCACTAACCAGACTGGTACCATGTTTAATATGTAGTACTACCACTAACCAGACTGGTACCATGTTTAGTATGTAGTACTACCACTAACCAGACTGGTACCGTGTTTAATATGTAGTACTACCACTAACCAGACGATGTTTAGTATGTAGTACTACCACTAACCAGACTGGTACCATGTTTAATATGTAGTACTACCACTAACCAGACTGGTACCGTGTTTAATATGTAGTACTACCACTAACCAGACTGGTACCATGTTTAATATGTAGTACTACCACTAACCAGACTGGTACCGTGTTTAATATGTAGTACTACCACTAACCAGACGATGTTTAGTATGTAGTACTACCACTAACCAGACTGGTACCATGTTTAATATGTAGTACTACCACTAACCAGACTGGTACCGTGTTTAATATGTAGTACTACCACTAACCAGACTGGTACCATGTTTAGTATGTAGTACTACCACTAACCAGACTGGTACCGTGTTTAATATGTAGTACTACCACTAACCAGACGATGTTTAGTATGTAGTACTACCACTAACCAGACTGGTACCATGTTTAATATGTAGTACTACCACTAACCAGACTGGTACCGTGTTTAATATGTAGTACTACCACTAACCAGACTGGTACCATGTTTAATATGTAGTACTACCACTAACCAGACTGGTACCGTGTTTAATATGTAGTACTACCACTAACCAGACGATGTTTAGTATGTAGTACTACCACTAACCAGACTGGTACCATGTTTAATATGTAGTACTACCACTAACCAGACTGGTACCGTGTTTAATATGTAGTACTACCACTAACCAGACTGGTACCATGTTTAATATGTAGTACTACCACTAACCAGACTGGTACCGTGTTTAATATGTAGTACTACCACTAACCAGACGATGTTTAGTATGTAGTACTACCACTAACCAGACTGGTACCATGTTTAGTATGTAGTTCTACCACTAACCAGACTGGTACCATGTTTAATATGTAGTACTACCACTAACCAGACCATGTTTAATATGTAGTACTACCACTAACCAGACTGGTACCATGTTTAGTATGTAGTACTACCACTAACCAGACTGGTACCGTGTTTAGTATGTAGTACTACCACTAACCAGACTGGTACCATGTTTAGTATGTAGTACTACCACTAACCAGACTGGTACCATGTTTAATATGTAGTACTACCACTAACCAGACTGGTACCGTGTTTAGTATGTAGTACTACCACTAACCAGACTGGTACCATGTTTAGTATGTAGTACTACCACTAACCAGACTGGTACCATGTTTAATATGTAGTACTACCACTAACCAGACTGGTACCATGTTTAGTATGTAGTACTACCACTAACCAGACTGGTACCATGTTTAGTATGTAGTACTACCACTAACCAGACTGGTACCGTGTTTAGTATGTAGTACTACCACTAACCAGACTGGTACCATGTTTAATATGTAGTACTACCACTAACCAGACTGGTACCATGTTTAGAATGTAGTACTACCACTAACCAGACTGGTACCATGTTTAGTATGTAGTACTACCACTAACCAGACTGGTACCATGTTTAATATGTAGTACTACCACTAACCAGACTGGTACCATGTTTAATATGTAGTACTACCACTAACCAGACTGGTACCATGTTTAGTATGTAGTACTACCACTAACCAGACAATGTTTAATATGTAGTACTACCACTAACCAGACTGGTACCATGTTTAATATGTAGTACTACCACTAACCAGACTGGTACCATGTTTAGTATGTAGTACTACCACTAACCAGACTGGTACCGTGTTTAATATGTAGTACTACCACTAACCAGACGATGTTTAGTATGTAGTACTACCACTAACCAGACTGGTACCATGTTTAATATGTAGTACTACCACTAACCAGACTGGTACCGTGTTTAATATGTAGTACTACCACTAACCAGACTGGTACCATGTTTAATATGTAGTACTACCACTAACCAGACTGGTACCGTGTTTAATATGTAGTACTACCACTAACCAGACGATGTTTAGTATGTAGTACTACCACTAACCAGACTGGTACCATGTTTAATATGTAGTACTACCACTAACCAGACTGGTACCGTGTTTAATATGTAGTACTACCACTAACCAGACTGGTACCATGTTTAATATGTAGTACTACCACTAACCAGACGATGTTTAGTATGTAGTACTACCACTAACCAGACTGGTACCATGTTTAGTATGTAGTACTACCACTAACCAGACTGGTACCATGTTTAATATGTAGTACTACCACTAACCAGACCATGTTTAATATGTAGTACTACCACTAACCAGACCATGTTTAATATGTAGTACTACCACTAACCAGACTGGTACCATGTTTAGTATGTAGTACTACCACTAACCAGACTGGTACCGTGTTTAGTATGTAGTACTACCACTAACCAGACTGGTACCATGTTTAGTATGTAGTACTACCACTAACCAGACTGGTACCATGTTTAATATGTAGTACTACCACTAACCAGACTGGTACCGTGTTTAATATGTAGTACTACCACTAACCAGACTGGTACCATGTTTAATATGTAGTACTACCACTAACCAGACTGGTACCATGTTTAATATGTAGTACTACCACTAACCAGACTGGTACCATGTTTAGTATGTAGTACTACCACTAACCAGACTGGTACCATGTTTAGTATGTAGTACTATCACTAACCAGACTGGTACCATGTTTAATATGTAGTACTACCACTAACCAGACTGGTACCGTGTTTAGTATGTAGTACTACCACTAACCAGACCATGTTTAATATGTAGTACTACCACTAACCAGACTGGTACCATGTTTAATATGTAGTACTACCACTAACCAGACTGGTACCATGTTTAGTATGTAGTACTACCACTAACCAGACTGGTACCATGTTTAATATGTAGTACTACCACTAACCAGACTGGTACCATGTTTAGTATGTAGTACTACCACTAACCAGACAATGTTTAATATGTAGTACTACCACTAACCAGACTGGTACCGTGTTTAGTATGTAGTACTACCACTAACCAGACTGGTACCGTGTTTAGTATGTAGTACTACCACTAACCAGACTGGTACCGTGTTTAGTATGTAGTACTACCACTAACCAGACTGGTACCGTGTTTAGTATGTAGTACTACCGCTAACCAGACTGGTACCGTGTTTAGTATGTAGTACTACCACTAACCAGACTGGTACCGTGTTTAGTATGTAGTACTACCACTAACCAGACTGGTACCGTGTTTAATATGTAGTACTACCACTAACCAGACTGGTACCGTGTTTAGTATGTAGTACTACCACTAACCAGACTGGTACCATGTTTAGTATGTAGTACTACCACTAACCAGACAATGTTTAATATGTAGTACTACCACTAACCAGACTGGTACCGTGTTTAGTATGTAGTACTACCACTAACCAGACAATGTTTAGTATGTAGTACTACCACTAACCAGACTGGTACCATGTTTAATATGTAGTACTACCACTAACCAGACTGGTACCATGTTTAATATGTAGTACTACCACTAACCAGACTGGTACCATGTTTAATATGTAGTACTACCACTAACCAGACTGGTACCATGTTTAATATGTAGTACTACCACTAACCAGACTGGTACCGTGTTTAGTATGTAGTACTACCACTAACCAGACCATGTTTAATATGTAGTACTACCACTAACCAGACTGGTACCATGTTTAATATGTAGTACTACCACTAACCAGACTGGTACCATGTTTAGTATGTAGTACTACCACTAACCAGACTGGTACCATGTTTAATATGTAGTACTACCACTAACCAGACTGGTACCATGTTTAGTATGTAGTACTACCACTAACCAGACAATGTTTAATATGTAGTACTACCACTAACCAGACTGGTACCGTGTTTAGTATGTAGTACTACCACTAACCAGACTGGTACCGTGTTTAGTATGTAGTACTACCACTAACCAGACTGGTACCGTGTTTAGTATGTAGTACTACCACTAACCAGACTGGTACCGTGTTTAGTATGTAGTACTACCACTAACCAGACTGGTACCGTGTTTAGTATGTAGTACTACCACTAACCAGACTGGTACCGTGTTTAGTATGTAGTACTACCACTAACCAGACTGGTACCGTGTTTAATATGTAGTACTACCACTAACCAGACTGGTACCGTGTTTAGTATGTAGTACTACCACTAACCAGACTGGTACCATGTTTAGTATGTAGTACTACCACTAACCAGACAATGTTTAATATGTAGTACTACCACTAACCAGACTGGTACCGTGTTTAGTATGTAGTACTACCACTAACCAGACAATGTTTAGTATGTAGTACTACCACTAACCAGACTGGTACCATGTTTAGTATGTAGTACTACCACTAACCAGACTGGTACCGTGTTTAATATGTAGTACTACCACTAACCAGACTGGTACCATGTTTAATATGTAGTACTACCACTAACCAGACAATGTTTAATATGTAGTACTACCACTAACCAGACTGGTACCATGTTTAATATGTAGTACTACCACTAACCAGACTGGTACCATGTTTAATATGTAGTACTACCACTAACCAGACTGGTACCGTGTTTAGTATGTAGTACTACCACTAACCAGACTGGTACCATGTTTAATATGTAGTACTACCACTAACCAGACTGGTACCATGTTTAGTATGTAGTACTACCACTAACCAGACTGGTACCGTGTTTAATATGTAGTACTACCACTAACCAGACAATGTTTAATATGTAGTACTACCACTAACCAGACTGGTACCGTGTTTAGTATGTAGTACTACCACTAACCAGACTGGTACCATGTTTAATATGTAGTACTACCACTAACCAGACTGGTACCGTGTTTAGTAAGTAGTACTACCACTAACCAGACTGGTACCATGTTTAATATGTAGTACTACCACTAACCAGACTGGTACCATGTTTAATATGTAGTACTACCACTAACCAGACTGGTACCATGTTTAATATGTAGTACTACCACTAACCAGACTGGTACCATGTTTAATATGTAGTACTACCACTAACCAGACTGGTACCATGTTTAATATGTAGTACTACCACTAACCAGACTGGTACCATGTTTAATATGTAGTACTACCACTAACCAGACTGGTACCATGTTTAATATGTAGTACTACCACTAACCAGACTGGTACCATGTTTAATATGTAGTACTACCACTAACCAGACTGGTACCATGTTTAATATGTAGTACTACCACTAACCAGACTGGTACCATGTTTAGTATGTAGTACTACCACTAACCAGACTGGTACCATGTTTAGTATGTAGTACTACCACTAACCAGACTGGTACCATGTTTAGTATGTAGTACTACCACTAACCAGACTGGTACCGTGTTTAGTATGTAGTACTACCACTAACCAGACTGGTACCATGTTTAGTATGTAGTACTACCACTAACCAGACTGGTACCGTGTTTAGTATGTAGTACTACCACTAACCAGACTGGTACCATGTTTAATATGTAGTACTACCACTAACCAGACCATGTTTAATATGTAGTACTACCACTAACCAGACTGGTACCATGTTTAATATGTAGTACTACCACTAACCAGACTGGTACCATGTTTAATATGTAGTACTACCACTAACCAGACTGGTACCATGTTTAGTATGTAGTACTACCACTAACCAGACTGGTACCATGTTTAATATGTAGTACTACCACTAACCAGACTGGTACCATGTTTAGTATGTAGTACTACCACTAACCAGACTGGTACCATGTTTAATATGTAGTACTACCACTAACCAGACTGGTACCATGTTTAATATGTAGTACTACCACTAACCAGACAATGTTTAGTCTTGTTCAACCAAAGTGTAGAAGAGAACTCACCCAGGTTTTCTATGGAGTAGTATCGCTGCTTGCTGTCTACCCTGACCGTCTCAGCGTAGGGACTTCCTACTCCGTAGCCAATGATGTAGCCCCGTACTAGGATGTTGGGGTTGAGGGGAGGAGTCCAGCTCATGATGATGCTGTTGGGCAGGGGTCGGACGTGGAGGGAACTCGGTTGATTCGGGACTTGGCTCTCTGAAAAAGAAATGTACGACAAATTGGAATGCTTCGAGATAACACGGAATCACCGTGGAAACGGGCCTAAAATGTAACAAGGATAATATATATATATAAACAGTCATGGATGTAGACATTTAACATACAGGTGTTTCCTGGGAATCGGACCCACGATCCTGGCGTTGTCAAGTGCAACGCTCTACCAACGGAGAGACACGGGACCAACGTTTTGTGTTCATCCTTTGAGGATATTTTTCGACAGTTTATCGACTCGTACGTCTGATTTGTTTCATGTCAAATCAAATCAAATCCAATCCAATAAGAAAACAATACGAACATCCCTTCTAACTAAAGCTCCTCTAATGTGATCCGACAGTTTGTGATAATCCTCTAAAGGAAAAGAGGACGCCAAAAAAAAAAAAAATACATTCTGAGGTTAATATCAGTTTATTGAGTGATAATCCATTAGAATTACATTAGGTCCCTTGTCATCTCCTAAAGCCATCTGTCTGATTGATCCCTTCCTTATCTCGCCACTCTCCTCGATATATTACCTGTTTACATCTCCTTCCTAATTTCCTGGCTGCCAGAGCTTGTTATGGTCAGGTTATGTATAATTTATATGAAACAAAAAATGCTTTTAAGTCGTGCCAGGCACAGTTAGTAGCCGAGTACCAAATGGCACACGATTCCTTATTTAGTGCACTATTTTTCGACCAGAGCCCTATTGGCCCTGTGTACTACATTAGTAATAGGTTGCCATTTGAGACGGCAGCACAGTGGAACTAGACGTTTTGTTACTTTAGAGTTTAAAGGCTGCCAGTCAGTCCAGCATTGCTAAGTATCATCGCCATCAAATTGCACAGCAGGTTTGTACGATGCTCAATATGTTAAAACTGTTTAATACTTCTTGGTCTCACCACTGTCTAAATATTTAAACACATCACTTACAAACACGCGGAAAAAAGACGGACGTGTCTGAATACAAGAGTCCAGCCCTGCCTCGGGGAATAGAGACAGAGAGAGACTTGGTAGTGGACGAGGAAGAGGAGAATAGAGACAGAGAGAGACATGGTGGTAGAGGAGGAAGAGGAGAATAGAGACAGAGAGAGACATGGTGGTAGAGGAGGAAGAGGAGAATAGAGACAGAAAGGGAGAGAGATAGACATGGTGGTGGAGGAGGA
>NC_074685.1:50000-82500 GCF_029448725.1 Salvelinus fontinalis | reverse complement strand
AGAGAGACGCCAGGAAATCAGCTTGAGAGAGAGACACCAGGAAGTCAGCTTGAGAGAGAGACACCAGGAAGACAGCTTGAGAGAGAGACACCAGGAAGTCAGCTTGAGAGAGAGACACCAGGAAGTCAGCTTGAGAGAGAGACACCAGGAAGTCAGCTTGAGAGAGAGACACCAGGAAGTCAGCTTGAGAGAGAGACACCAGGAAGACAGCTTGAGAGAGAGACACCAGGAAGTCAGCTTGAGAGAGAGACACCAGGAAGACAGCTTGAGAGAGAGACAACAGGAAGTCAGCTTGAGAGAGAGACACCAGGAAGACAGCTTGAGAGAGAGACACCAGGAAGTCAGCTTGAGAGAGAGACACCAGGAAGTCAGCTTGAGAGAGAGACACCAGGAAGACAGCTTGAGAGAGAGACACCAGGAAGTCAGCTTGAGAGAGAGACACCAGGAAGACAGCTTGAGAGAGAGACACCAGGAAGTCAGCTTGAGAGAGAGACACCAGGAAGACAGCTTGAGAGAGAGACACCAGGAAGTCAGCTTGAGAGAGAGACACCAGGAAGTCAGCTTGAGAGAGAGACACCAGGAAGTCAGCTTGAGAGAGAGACACCAGGAAGTCAGCTTGAGAGAGAGACACCAGGAAGACAGCTTGAGAGAGAGACACCAGGAAGTCAGCTTGAGAGAGAGACACCAGGAAGACAGCTTGAGAGAGAGACACCAGGAAGACAGCTTGAGAGAGAGACACCAGGAAGTCAGCTTGAGAGAGAGACATCAGGAAGTCAGCTTGAGAGAGAGCCACCAGGAAGACAGCTTGAGAGAGAGACACCAGGAAGTCAGCTTGAGAGAGAGACACCAGGAAGACAGCTTGAGAGAGAGACACCAGGAAGTCAGCTTGAGAGAGAGACACCAGGAAGTCAGCTTGAGAGAGAGACACCAGGAAGACAGCTTGAGACAGAGACACCAGGAAGTCAGCTTGAGAGAGAGACACCAGGAAGTCAGCTTGAGAGAGAGACACCAGGAAGACAGCTTGAGAGAGAGACAGCAGGAAGTCAGCTTGAGAGAGAGACAGCAGGAAGTCAGCTTGAGAGAGAGACACCAGGAAGTCAGCTTGAGAGAGAGACACCAGGAAGACAGCTTGAGAGAGAGACACCAGGAAGACAGCTTGAGAGAGAGACACCAGGAAGTCAGCTTGAGAGAGAGACACCAGGAAGACAGCTTGAGAGAGAGACACCAGGAAGTCAGCTTGAGAGAGAGACACCGGGAAGACAGCTTGAGAGAGAGACACCAGGAAGTCAGCTTGAGAGAGAGACACCAGGAAGACAGCTTGAGAGAGAGACACCAGGAAGTCAGCTTGAGAGAGAGACACCAGGAAGTCAGCTTGAGAGAGAGACACCAGGAAGACAGCTTGAGAGAGAGACACCAGGAAGTCAGCTTGAGAGAGAGACACCAGGAAGACAGCTTGAGAGAGAGACACCAGGAAGTCAGCTTGAGAGAGAGACACCAGGAAGACAGCTTGAGAGAGAGACACCAGGAAGACAGCTTGAGAGACAGACACCAGGAAGTCAGCTTGAGAGAGAGACGCCAGGAAGTCAGCTTGAGAGAGAGACACCAGGAAGTCAGCTTGAGAGAGAGACGCCAGGAAGTCAGCTTGAGAGAGAGACGCCAGGAAGTCAGCTGGAGAGAGAGACGCCAGGAAGTCAGCTTGAGAGAGAGACGCCAGGAAGTCAGCTTGAGAGAGATACGCCAGGAAGACAGCTTGAGAGAGAGACGCCAGGAAGACAGCTTGAGAGAGAGACGCCAGGAAGACAGCTTGAGAGAGAGACGCCAGGAAGTCAGCTTGAGAGAGAGACACCAGGAAGTCAGCTTGAGAGAGAGACACCGGGAAGACAGCTTGAGAGAGAGACGCCAGGAAGACAGCTTGAGAGAGAGACACCGGGAAGACAGTTTGAGAGAGAGACACCAGGAAGACAGCTTGAGAGAGAGACACCAGGAAGACAGCTTGAGAGAGAGACACCAGGAAGACAGCGTGAGAGAGAGACGCCAGGAAGTCAGCTTGAGAGAGAGACACCGGGAAGACAGCTTGAGAGAGAGACACCAGGAAGACAGCTTGAGAGAGAGACAGCAGGAAGACAGCTTGAGAGAGAGACAGCAGGAAGTCAGCTTGAGAGAGAGACACCAGGAAGTCAGCTTGAGAGAGAGACACCAGGAAGTCAGCTTGAGAGAGAGACACCAGGAAGACAGCTTGGGAGGGAGACAGCAGGAAGTCAGCTTGAGAGAGAGACACCAGGAAGTCAGCTTGAGAGAGAGACGCCAGGAAGTCAGCTTGAGAGAGAGACACCGGGAAGACAGCTTGAGAGAGAGACACCAGGAAGACAGCTTGAGAGAGAGACAGCAGGAAGTCAGCTTGAGAGAGAGACACCAGGAAGTCAGCTTGAGAAAGAGACACCAGGAAGTCAGCTTGAGAGAGAGACGCCAGGAAATCAGCTTGAGATAGAGATAGCAGGACGACAGCTTGAGAGAGAGACACCATGAAGACAGCTTGAGAGAGAGACAACAGGAAGTCAGCTTGAGAGAGAGACGCCAGGAAGTCAGCTTGAGAGAGAGGCAGCAGGACGACAGCTTGAGAGAGAGACACCAGGAAGACAGCTTGAGAGAGAGACAGCAGCACGACAGCTTGAGAGAGAGACACCAGGAAGACAGCTTGAGAGACAGACACCAGGAAGACAGCTTGAGAGAGACACCATGAAGACAGCTTGAGAGAGAGACACCAGGAAGTCAGCTTGAGAGAGAGACGCCAGGAAGTCAGCTTGAGAGAGAGACACCAGGAAGTCAGCTTGAGAGAGAGACGCCAGGAAGTCAGCTTGAGAGAGAGACACCAGGAAGTCAGCTTGAGAGAGAGACACCAGGAAGTCAGCTTGAGAGAGAGACACCAGGAAGTCAGCTTGAGAGACAGACACCAGGAAGACAGCTTGAGAGAGAGACACCAGGAAGTCAGCTTGAGAGAGAGACACCAGGAAGACAGCTTGAGAGAGAGACACCAGGAAGTCAGCTTGAGAGAGACACCAGGAAGTCAGCTTGAGAGAGAGACACCAGGACGACAGCTTGAGAGACAGACACCAGGAAGACAGCTTGAGAGAGAGACACCATGAAGACAGCTTGAGAGAGAGACATCAGGAAGTCAGCTTGAGAGAGAGACACCAGGAAGTCAGCTTGAGAGAGAGAGACACCAGGAAGACAGCTTGAGAGAGAGAGACACCAGGGCGACAGCTTGAGAGAGAGACACCAGGAAGACAGCTTGAGAGAGAGAGACACCAGGACGACAGCTTGAGAGAGAGACACCAGGAAGTCAGCTTGAGAGAGAGAGACACCAGGACGACAGCTTGAGAGAGAGAGACACCAGGAAGTCAGCTTGAGAGAGAGAGACACCTCCCTTCTGCCTCTAGTGATTATAATTTGAGAAATCTGTTCCCCATTCACCACGCATAACAGAGAGAAACATGCAATCTTATACAAATGCAAGCAAGGTTTGAAATAATTATGTTTTAGTCAAACATTATATCTGTTCGGTGCTTGTTGCGATCAATTTGCCATCTAGAAATTAATTTGTAATTATGTGACGACCCACCGACCATTTGCTCAAAGAAAAATCGTCACAAGACAGCCTCGCTTGGAGTCCCGCCCACTGAATCTAGTTGATGAATCCTGGGCTAGGAGATGTTAACCACAGTCGTACCGACTGTCTCTCTGCAGTTTCCGAGACAAGGAGAAGACAACGTCTAACATACGTACAACATTCTAGAAAGGCTACACCTTGAGGCAGCTGAAACCTGACTTCTGATTTCTGCGGCCCTGAGACAGAGAGACGCACAACAACGTCAGAAATATATATATTTTTTACAGAAACACGACGACACAGCGATGTTAAATAAAAACAGTATTTATCACAAAAGCTGAGTCTGTAAACACACGGGGGGGGGGGGGGGGGGGGGGGGGGGGTATACACGACAACAACACAGAGACATGTTAAACACACCACCCTACAGTGTCTGTGTGGTTGAGTGGTAACATCCATCACACTAATACACAAACATAATGGTAATGGGTTCAAACCCCACAACAGCTTTGAACACTCTCAACACATCCTCAGATGGTTGTTCATGTCCCTTTCTTTCATTTTAACCCTTCAAAACACCTCTGTGTTTATTTTTCTTGGAGAAATCTGGGCAAGAATATACACTGCTCAAAAAAAATAAAGGGAACACTTAAACAACACAATGTAACTCAAAGTCAATCACACTTCTGTGACATCAAACTGTCCACTTAGGAAGCAACACTGATTGACAATACATTTCACATGCTGTTGTGCAAATGGAATAGACAAAAGGTGGAAATTATAGGCAATTAGCAAGACACCCCCAATAAAGGAGTGGTTTTGCAGGTGGTGACCACAGACCACTTCTCAGTTCCTATGCTTCCTGGCTGATGTTTTGGTCACTTTTGAATGCTGGCGGTGCTCTCACTCTAGTGGTAGCATGAGACGGAGTCTACAACCCACACAAGTGGCTCAGGTAGTGCAGCTCATCCAGGATGGCACATCAATGTGAGCTGTGGCAAAAAGGTTTGCTGTGTCTGTCAGCGTAGTGTCCAGAGCATGGAGGCGCTACCAGGAGACAGGCCAGTACATCAGGAGACGTGGAGGAGGCCGTAGGAGGGCAACAACCCAGCAGCAGGACCGCTACCTCCGCCTTTGTGCAAGGAGGAGGAGGAGGAGGAGCACTGCCAGAGCCCTGCAAAATGACCTCCAGCAGGCCACAAATGTGCATGTGTCTGCTCAAACGGTCAGAAACAGACTCCATGAGGGTGGTATAAGGGCCCGACGTCCACAGGTGGGGGTTGTGCTTACAGCCCAACACCGTGCAGGACATTTGGCACTTGCCAGAGAACACCAAGATTGGCAAATTCACCACTGGCGCCCTGTGCTCTTCACAGATGAAAGCAGGTTCACACTGAGCACATGAGCACATGTGACAGACGTGACAGAGTCTGGAGACGCCGTGGAGAACGTTCTGCTGCCTGCAACATCCTCCAGCATGACCGGTTTGGCGATGGGTCAGTCATGGTGTGGGGTGGCATTTCTTTGAGGGGCCGCACAGCCCTCCATGTGCTCGCCAGAGGTAGCCTGACTGCCATTAGGTACCGAGATGAGATCCTCAGACCCCTTGTGAGACCATATGCTGGTGCGGTTGGCCCTGGGTTCCTCTTAATGCAAGACAATGCTAGACCTCATGTGGCTGGAGTGTGTCAGCAGTTCCTGCAAGAGGAAGGCATTGATGCTATGGACTGGCCCGCCCATTCCCCAGACCTGAATCCAATTGAGCACATCTGGGACATCATGTCTCGCTCCATCCACCAACGTGGCGTTGCACCACAGACTGTCCAGGAGTTGGCGGATGCTTTAGTCCAGGTCTGGGAGGAGATCCCTCAGGAGACCATCCGCCACCTCATCAGGAGCATGCCCAGGCGTTGTAGGGAGGTCATACAGGCACGTGGAGGCCACACACACTACTGAGCCTAATTTTGACTTGTTTTAAGGACATTACATCAAAGTTGGATCAGCCTGTAGTGTGGTTTTCCACTTTAATTTTGAGTGTGACTCAAAATCCAGACATCCATGGGTTGATAAATTTGATTTCCATTGATAATTTTTGTGTGATTTTGTTGTCAGCACATTCAACTATGTAAAGAAAAAAGTATTTAATAAGAATATTTCATTCATTCAGATCTAGGATGTGTTATTTTAGTGTTCCCTTTATTTTTTGGAGCAGTGTATATATATTTTTTTATGTAACCTTTTATTTAACTAGGCAAGTCAGTTAAAGAAGAAGCACAGACAGACAGACAAGCACAGACAGACAGACAAGCACAGACAGACAGACAAGCACAGACAGACAGACAGACAGACAGACAGACAGACAGACAGACAGACAGACAGACAGACAGACAGACAGACAAGCAGACAAGCAGACAGACAGACAGACAGGCAGACAGGCAGACAGGCAGACAGACAGACAAGCACTGCATCCCTTATGGAACCCTATTCCCTATATAGGGCTCTGGTCAAAAGTAGTGCACTACATAGGGAGTAGGGTTCCATTAAGGACGCAATCCTAGGATTAGTAGAACACACTCGTCTGTGTGAAATAAATTTCCTCTAAGACTAGGAACCCGTCTGAGACACTCATCACCAAACGATAACAAGGAATATTCTTTCATCCAAATGCAGTATTGGAATTGAAATAATACGTTACGACGGTAAAAGAAACACAGAGTTATCTCTGTTAAAATGAACACCTAGTTATCTCTGTTGTGGTGTGTGGAGCTCACCTGCCCCCCCCCCCTCTTAATAACCCTGCGGCCAAGTACCCCCCCCCCCCCCCCCCCCTCTTAATAACCCTGAGGCCAAGTACCCCCCCCCCCCCCCTTCGTCTGTCTCTGCCTTAGACGTAGCCGCTCGCAAATTGAACAATCTATTTTCGTCTTCTATCCATATCAGCCGAGTCTCCCATTAAGAAAACACAGATTTGTCCCAAATGGCACCCTATTCCATACGTAGTGCACTACTTTAGACCAGGATCTATGGCACCCTATTCCCTACGTAGTGCACTACTTTTTACCAGGATCTATGGCACCCTATTCCCTACATAGTGCACTACTTTTGAACAGGATCTATGGCACCCTATTCCCTACATAGTGCACTACTTTTGAACAGGATCTATGGCACCCTATTCCCTACATAGTGCAATACTTTTGAACAGGATCTATGGCACCCTATTCCCTACATAGTGCACTTCTTTTGACCAGGATCTATGGCACCCTATTCTCTACATAGTGCACTTCTTTTGACCAGGATCTATGGCACCCTATTCCCTACGTAGTGCACTACTTTTGCCCAGGATCTATGACACCCTATTCCCTACATAGTGCACTACTTTTGAACAGGATCTATGGCACCCTATTCCCTACATAGTGCACTTCTTTTGACCAGGGTCTATGGCACCCTATTCTTTACATAGTGCACTACTTTTGAACAGGATCTATGGCACCCTATTCCCTACATAGTGCAATACTTTTGACCAGGGTCTATGGCACCCTATTCCCTATATAGTGCACTACTTTTCACCAGGGCCCATATTCTTCTATATAGGGAATAGGGTGCCATTTGGAAGACAGTCATATATAGACAGTTTGCTGCAACATACTGAAATAAAATAAATCATTAATCAAACCAATGTAGTATACATAACAAATAAACTGCAAGAAACAATAAATAATAATTCATTATAATAATAATAATTTAAAAAAAATGTTTAATTTTGCTTCTCTAGTGTAACCCAGATAGGTATTAGAATATGCAGTTTTTATATAGTAGGTGAAAAAACATAAATTTGTTTCATGTGTAATATCTGACTGGTCAATACATTCGGAAAGTATTCAGACCCCTTGACTGTTTCCACATTTTGTTACGTTACAGCCTTATTCTAAAAATGGACAACGACAAAAATAACTCAGCAGTCACATGACCCCATAATGAACAAGTGGAAAACACAGTTATACTTTTTAAATGTATTAACAATAAAAAAACAGAAATATCTTATTTACATAAGTAGTCAGACCCTTTGCTATGAGATTTGAAATTGAGCTCAGGTGCTTCCTGTTTCCATTAATCACCGTTCGAGATGTTTCGACGACTTGAGTGGAGTCCACCTGTGGTCAATTAAATTGATTGGACATGATTTGGAAAGGCACACACACCTGTCTATATATGGTCCCATAAAAACCAAGCCATGAGGTCAAAGGAATTGTCCGTCGAGCTCCGAGACAGGATTGTGTCGAGGCACAGATCGGGGGAAGGATAGAAAAACATTTCTGCACCATTGAAGGTCTCCAAGAACACAGTGGCCTCCATCATTCTTTAAATGGAAGAAGTTTGGAACCACCAAGACTCTTCCAAGAGCTGGCCGCCCGGCCAAACTGAGCATTCGGAGGAGAAGGGTCTTGGTCAGGGAGGTGATCAAGAACCCAATGGTCACTCTAACAGAGCTCCAGAGTTCCTCTTTGGAGATGGGAGAACCTTCCAGAAGGACAATCATCTCTGCAGCACTCCACCAATCAGGCCTTTATGGTAGAGTGGCCAGACGGAAACCCCTCCTTAGTAAAAGGCACAAGACAGCCTGCTTGGAGTTTGCCAAAAGGCACATAGACACTCTCAGTCCATGAGAAACAAGATTCTCTGGTGTGATGAAACCAAGATTGATCTCTTTGGCCTGAATGCCAAGCGTCACGTCTGGGGGAATCCTGGCACCATCCCTACAGCGAAGCATGGAGGTGGCAGCATTATGCTGTGGGGATGTTTTTCAGTGGCAGGGACTGGGAGACTAGTCAGGATCGAGGCAAAGATGAACGGAGCAAAGAACATAGAGATCCTTGATGATAACCTGTTCCAGAGTGCTCAGGACCTCAGACTGGGGTGGAAGTTCACCTTCCAACAGGAAGATGAGCCTAAGCACACAGACAAGACAACTCAGGACTGGCTTTAGGACAAGTATCTGAATGTCCTTGAGTGGCCCAGCCAGAGCCCGGACTTGAACCCGATCAAACATCTCTGGAGAGACCTGAAAATAGCTGTGCAGCATTGCCCCCATACAACCTGACAGAGCTTGAGAGGATCTGCAGAGAAGAATGGAAGAAACTCCCATTTTGTCTTGTCCATTCACACTCTGAATGGACAAGACAAAATGGGAGTTTACCAGAATTCTCACCTGTACACATGTCCCAGAAGTCTCACATGTGAACAGGTACCAGAAGTCTCTCTTGTGAACAGGTACCAGAAGTCTCACCTGTGAACAGGTACCAGAAGTCTCACCTGCGAACATGTACCAGAAGTCTCACCTGCGAACAGGTACCAGAAGTCTCACCTGTGAACAGGTACCAGAAGTCTCACCTGTGAACAGGTACCAGAAGTCTCACCTGTGAACAGGTACCAGAAGTCTCACCTGTGAACAGGTACCAGAAGTCTCACCTGTGAACAGGTACCAGAAGTCTCACCTGTGAACAGGTACCAGAAGTTGTTAGGTTCGATGGCCTCCTGGTCTCCTCGTCGACCGGTCTTCCGGTACCGGAGTTTGTAGCCGGTGATGAACCCGTTCTGGCTGTTGGGAGGAGGGGGCTGCCAGCTCACCTTGATGCTCTGAAACACAGTCAGGAGAGGACACATGTTTACTACGTATACCTGATCTCTGAGGGAATTGAACCAGCAACCTTGCTTTTGCTGAGGCCACTCTCTTACCAATAGACCCAGACGCCCACCTGATTTAATACCCACCACATACAGTATACGGCTGCCAGCCATCCAAGACGCCAGGCGGTGTCTGAGAAATGCCCGAAAAATTGCCATAAATTCCAGCCACTCGGGACTGTTCTCCATCCTGCACATTGAACAAGGTACTGCCACTGACCTGTATATACAACCACTCCAGTACCCCTGCACATTGAATAAGGTACTGACCTGTATATACAACCACTACAGTACCCCTGCACATTGAATAAGGTACTGGTACTGACCTGTATATACAACCACTCCAGTACCCCTGGACATTGAATAAGGTACTGGTACTGACCTGTATATACAACCACTCCAGTACCCCTGGACACTGAATAAGGTACTGACACTGACCTGTATATACAACCACTCCAGTACCCCTGGACATTGAATAAGGTACTGACCTGTATATACAACCACTACAGTACCCCTGCACATTGAATAAGGTACTGGTACTGACCTGTATATACAACCACTCCAGTACCCCTGGACATTGAATAAGGTACTAACACTGACCTGTATATACAACCACTCCAGTACCCCTGGACATTGAATAAGGTACTGGTACTGACCTGTATATACAACCACTCCAGTACCCCTGGACATTGAATAAGGTACTGACCTGTATATACAACCACTCCAGAACCCCTGGACACTGAATAAGGTACTGGTACTGACCTGTATATACAACCACTCCAGTACCCCTGCACATTGAACAAGGTACTAACACTGACCTGTATATACAACCACTCCAGTACCCCTGGACACTGAATAAGGTACTGGTACTGACCTGTATATACAACCACTCCAGTACCCCTGGACATTGAATAAGGTACTGACCTGTATATACAACCACTCCAGAACCCCTGGACATTGAATAAGGTACTGACCTGTATATACAACCACTCCAGAACCCCTGGACATTGAATAAGGTACTGACCTGTATATACAACCACTACAGTACCCCTGGACATTGAATAAGGTACTGACCTGTATATACAACCACTACAGTACCCCTGGACATTGAACAAGGTACTGACCTGTATATACAACCACTACACTACCCCCCTTGCACTGTTTTACACCTGTTGTATCGTGTGCATTTAACTTTGAAAACATTGAAACGTGAAACTGTAAGACACTACAGTCGTGGCCAAAACGTTTTGAGAATGACACAAATATTAATTTTCACAAAGTTTGCTGCTTCAGTGTCTTTAGATATTTTTGTCATTTAGCAGACACTCTTATCCATAACGACTTACAGTTAGTGTATTCATCGTAGGTTAGCTAGGCTAGCAAAGTTAGCTAGCTTAGCTAGGTGAGCTAGGTAAGCTAGGTGAGCTAGGCTAGCTAGGTGAGCTAGGTGAGCTAGGTTAGCTAGGTTAGCTAGGTGAGCTAGGTGAGCTATGTGAGCTAGGTGAGCTAGGTTAGCTAGGTGAGCTAGGTGAGCTAGGTTAGCTAGGTTAGCTAGGTGAGCTAGGTGAGCTATGTGAGCTAGGTGAGCTAGGTTAGCTAGGTGAGCTAGGCTAGCTAGGCTAGCTAGGTGGGATAACCACATGTTACAGGCATAGTAGGTACATGTTCCTCAATAAAGTAGCTATGAGCAAAGTCTGAGCTGCTAGTAAGTAAAGGGACATAATGGAAGACTTTGAACTGGCCTCTATGTAGATGGGGTTTGTATGCACTAGGCAAACAATGGATTTCAGCCTGAGGACTACAAGATCTCCAGAGACTAAGTCTGAGAGAAGCTGAAGCCTTACATGGTCAACAATATGCTTGTCTATCCAGACAGATCGTGGATTGGCTTCCGACTGAAACAACATAAATATGAGAAAAAAATGAATAATCCACTTTTTGTATATAGCGTCCTTTTAAATATCTACTGTAGCCCCCATCCTCTCTCAGATCAGCCTGATCCTGTTAAATATTCATCTAGTCCCATCCTCTCTCAGATCAGCCTGATCATGTTAAATATTCATCTAGTCCCATCCTCTCTCAGATCAGTCTGATCCTGTTAAATATTAATCTAGTCCCATCCTCTCTCAGATCAGTCTGATAATGTTATATATTCATCTAGTCCCATCCTCTCAGATCAGTCTGATAACGTTAAATATTAATCTAGTCCCATCCTCTCTCAGATCAGTCTGATCCTGTTAAATATTAATCTAGTCCCATCCTCTCTCAGATCAGCCCGATCATGTTAAATATTCATCTAGTCCCATCCTCTCAGATCAGTCTGATAACGTTAAATATTAATCTTGTCCCATCCTCTCAGATCAGCCTGATCATGTTAAATATTAATCAATTGGAACCTTATGGATACAGAGGAATATATTACCATTTACTGGCACCAGTTCCCCTGTTCAGACAATCATCTTAATTGATTACAACAGGCTTGATTGCGGTAAAGGGAGGCTCGTTGGAGCTGTGTGTGTGTGTGTGTGTGTGTGTGTGTGTGTGTGTGTGTGTGTGTGTGTGTGTGTGTGTGTGTGTGTGTGTGTGTGTGTGTGTGTGTGTGTGTGTGTGTGTGTGTGTGTAGCTCTGTGCTCCAGCTCTGGAGGTTGGAATGGTGGCATGGTGGTGATTAAGAGGCACACACACACACACACACACACACACACACCCACACACACCCACACACACCCACGCACACACACGCGCACACACACACACACACACACACACACACACACACACACACACACACACACACACACACACACACACACACACACACACACACACACACACACACACACACACACACACACACACACACCAATTAAGAGAGAAACAGTCATTGCCATTTTGGCCTTAATGTAACAGCACTAATTATTCCACCAATCAGAACGGATACAATATACAGCCATTCCCTATTGGCACAGGAAGACTGTAGCAGCCATTAGTAAAGTAAAGTTCTAGTCATGTACACATGTATACACAGTACATGCATATTATACTCCATGTATGACACAATACATTCATGATGGGAAGCTACTACTGGAAAAGAGACCAAGCTATGACGTGAATACTGCAATGCAGGCAGTATTTCATATTAATTGAGACCTGAGTGAGTGTGTGTGTGTGTGTGTGTGTGTGTGTGTGTGTGTGTGTGTGTGTGTGTGTGTGTGTGTGTGTGTGTGTTTGTGTTAGTGTTAGTGTTAGTGTTAGTGTGTGTGTGTGTGTGTGTGTGTGTGTGTGTGTGTGTGTGTGTGTGTGTGTGTGTGTGTGTGTGTGTGTGTGTGGTTTGTTGCCACTCTTTATTTATCTGTACTGTGCAGGTTGCAATCCCTAATGACTATTTATATTAAAATCTAGTTAACCTTGCAAAGTGCTTTACCGAGTCGTGGCCTCTTATAAAACGTCACACAGACACAGTATTTGACTTATGTATGTTGCAGTGGAGGCTGGTGGTTGGAGATATAGGAGGACAGGCTCATAATAATGGATGGAATGGAATCAATGGAACGGAGTCAAACATTTCAATATGTTTGATGTGTTTGATACCATATATCCACTCCTGACATTACAATGACCTTAGGTTAGGTAACGGGGGTTAGGGTTAGGTAACAGGGGGTTAGGGTTAGGTAACGGGGGTTAGGGTTAGGTAACAGGGGTTAGGGTTAGGTAACAGGGGTTAGGGTTAGGTAACAGGGGTTAGGGTTAGGTAACAGGGGGTTAGGGTTAGGTAACAGGGGTTAGGTAACAGGGGTTAGGGTTAGGTAACAGGGGTTAGGTAACAGGGGTTAGGTAACGGGGGTTAGGGTTAGGTAACGGGGGTTAGGGTTAGGTAACGGGGGTTAGGGTTAGGTAACAGGGGTTAGGGTTAGGTAACGGGGGTTAGGGTTAGGTAACAGGGGTTAGGTAACAGGGGTTAGGGTTAGGTAACAGGGGGTTAGGGTTAGGTAACGGGGGTTAGGTAACAGGGGTTAGGGTTAGGTAACAGGGGGTTAGGGTTAGGTAACAGGGGTTAGGGTTAGGTAACGGGGGTTAGGGTTAGGTAACAGGGGTTAGGTAACAGGGGTTAGGGTTAGGTAACAGGGGGTTAGGGTTAGGTAACAGGGGGTTAGGTAACAGGGGGTTAGGGTTAGGTAACGGGGGTTAGGTAACAGGGGGTTAGGGTTAGGGTTAGGTAACAGGGGTTAGGGTTAGGTAACGGGGGTTAGGTAACGGGGGTTAGGGTTAGGTAACAGGGGTTAGGGTTAGGTAACAGGGGTTAGGGTTAGGTAACAGGGGTTAGGGTTAGGGTTAGGTAACAGGGGTTAGGGTTAGGTAACAGGGGGTTAGGGTTGGGCAACAGGGGGTTAGGGTTGGGTAACAGGGGGTTAGGGTTGGGTAACATGGGTTAGGGTTAGGGTTAGGTAACGGGGGTTAGGGTTAGGTAACAGGGGTTAGGGTTAGGTAAAAGGGGTTAGGTAACATGGGTTAGGGTTAGGTAACAGGGGTTAGGTAACATGGGGTTAGGGTTAGGGTTAGGTAACAGGGGGTTAGGGTTAGGTAACAGGGGGTTAGGGTTAGGTAACAAGGGTTAGGGTTAGGTAACAAGGGTTAGGGTTAGGTAACAGGGGGTTAGGGCTAGGTAACAGGGGTTAGGGTAAGGTAACAGGGGTTAGGGTTAGGTAACAGGGGTTAGGGTTAGGTAACAGGGGTTATGTAACAGGGGTTAGGGTTAGGGTTAGGGTTACTGTAGGTAACAGGGGTGAAGGGCTGACCTGACTGACACTGTTGGGTTGGCTTAGACTCTTAGAATCTCTCTCTCTCTCTCTCGCTCGCTCCAGCTCTCTCTCTCTCTCTCTCTCTCTCTCTCTCTCTCTCTCTCTCTCTCTCGCTCACTCCAGCTCTCTCTCTCTCTCTTTCTTTCTCTCTCTCTCGCTCCAGCTCTCTCTCTCGCTCCAGCTCTCTCTCTCTCTCAATTCAATTTCAATTCAAGGGGCTTTATTGGCATGGGAAACATGTGTTAACATTGCCAAAGCAAGTGAGGTAGACAATACACAAAAGTGAAACAAACAATAAAAATGAACAGTAAACATTACACATACAGAAGTTTCAAAACAATAAAGACATTACAAATGTCATATTATATATATACAGTGTTGTAACAATGTACAAATGGTTAAAGCACACAAGTTAAAATAAATAAGCATAAATATAGGTTGTATTTACAATGGTGTTTCTCTTGTCTTATCCTCTCTCTCTGGTGATGTCTCAGTAAGATAAAAAGTCAAAATGTCCCCCTCTCTATCGCCCCTTCTCTCCATTTCTCTTTTGCGCTCTCTCTCTCTCTCGCTCTCTCTCGCTCTCTCTCGCTCTCTCTCGCTCTCTCTCGCTCTCTCTCGCTCTCTCTCGCTCTCTCGCTCTGTACTGTTGTACCACTGTTCTGTTCTCACTGAGTTTGAAAATATGTATTTCTAATGTTACTGGGATGTCCAGCTACCTAGAGGGACAAGATAAAATCACAAGGCTGAGTCCAAGATGGCTGCCTGATCTCTATAGAAGGGGTCTAGTCAAATGTACTGCTGTAGTGTATGTAAGAAGCCCATCGTTAGCCAGCCAGAATCAGAGTCTTTATTCTAAAAAGGCTTCAACAAGCAACAACCTCTGTAATATCTGTTAGATAGAAGGGTTTTAAAGGGGTTCTTCGGCTGTCCCCGTAGGAGAACCCTTTTTTGGTTCCAGGTAGAACTTTTTTGGGGCTACGTGTAGAAGCCTCTTTGAACAACAAACAGATGGAATGATGCCATCTCTCCCTCCTCCTTCTTCCTTCGCTCTGTCTCTCTCTCTCTCTCTCCCTCTCTCCCTCTCCCTCTCTCCATCTTTACAACAAACAACCTTGGAAAGATGCCTTCTATTGAGGTATTTCGCATTGTGTTTGTTTCTAAACTGCTGTATCAGTAACTAAAGATCCTTGGGTCGCCATGCATCACACATAACGAGTGTTTGTAAAATTTTGTCCCACAAACTTTGCTGTATGCAATGGGCTTCCAACTGGACTGATGAATTGTGTGTACCTCCATCTGGTGCAGTATTTGTTGAGCCTGGGTCCCTGAACAATACACTCTAACTTCTCCAGCTTTTCAGCTTTTTCATTTCTGTTGTTCATATGAACCAGTTATCTCCATCCTGATATGAACCAGTTATCTCCGTCCCGATATGAACCAGTTATCTCCGTCCCCATATGAACCAGTTATATCCGTCCCGATATGAACCAGTTATATCCGTCCCGATATGAACCAGTTATCTCCACCCTGATATGAACCAGTTATCTCCGTCCTGATATGAACCAGTTATCTCCACCCTGATATGAACCAGTTATCTCCGTCCTGATATGAACCAGTTATCTCCGTCCCGATATGAACCAGTTATCTCCGTCCTGATATGAACCAGTTATCTCCGTCCTGATATGAACCAGTTATCTCCATCCTGATATGAACCAGTTATCTCCATCCTGATATGAACCAGTTATCTCCACCCTGATATGAACCAGTTATCTCCACCCTGATATGAACCAGTTATCTCCGTCCCGATATGAACCAGTTATCTCCGTCCCGATATGAACCAGTTATCTCCATCCTGATATGAACCAGTTATCTCCATCCTGATATGAACCAGTTATCTCCGTCCCGATATGAACCAGTTATCTCCACCCTGATATGAACCAGTTATCTCCGTCCTGATATGAACCAGTTATCTCCGTCCTGATATGAACCAGTTATCTCCACCCTGATATGAACCAGTTATCTCCGTCCCGATATGAACCAGTTATCTCCATCCTGATATGAACCAGTTATCTCCACCCTGATATGAACCAGTTATCTCCGTCCTGATATGAACCAGTTATCTCTGTCCTGATATGAACCAGTTATCTCCACCCTGATATGAACCAGTTATCTCCACCCTGATATGAACCAGTTATCTCCGTCCTGATATGAACCAGTTATCTCCATCCTGATATGAACCAGTTATCTCCACCCTGATATGAACCAGTTATCTCTGTCCTGATATGAACCAGTTATCTCCATCCTGATATGAACCAGTTATCTCCATTAGGGTAAGGTTTAGGGTTAGAGTAATTCTGGGGTTAAGGTCAGGGTAAGGTTTAGGGTTAAAGTTAGGGTAATGCTTGGGGTTAGGGTAAGGTTTAGGGTTAGGGTAATTCTGGGGTTAAGGTCAGGGTAAGGTTTAGGGTTAAAGTTAGGGTAATGCTTGGGGTTAGGGTAATGGTTAGGGTAATGCTTGGGTGCATGGTTAGGGTAAGGGCAATGCTTGGGTTTATGGTTAGGGTAAGGGTAATGCTTGGGTTTATCGTTAGGATAAGGGTAAGGGTAATGCTTGGATTTATGGTTAGGGTAAGGGTAATGGTAATGCTTGTGTTTATGGTTAGGGTAAGGGTAATGCTTGGTTTTATGGTTATGTTTAGGGTAATGCCTGGGTTTATGGTTAGGTTAAGGGTAATGTTTGGGTTTAGGGTTAGGGTAAGGGTAATGCTTGGGTTTATGGTTAGGGTAAGGGCAATCCTTGGGTTTAGGGTAAGGGTAATGCTTGGATTTATGGTAAGGGTTAGGGCTAGGGTAATGCTTGTGTTTAGTATTAGGGTAAGGGTTAGGGTAATGCTTGGGTTTATGGTTAGGGTAATGCTTGTGTTTATAATTAGGGTAAGGGTAATGCTTGTGTTTATGATTATGGTAAGGGTAATGCTTGGGTTTATGGTTAGGGTAAGGGTTAGGGTAATGCTTGGGTTTACGGTTAGGGTAAGAGTTAGGGTTAGGGTAATGCTTGAGTTTATTGTTAGGGTAAGGGTTAGAGTAATGCTTGGGTTTATGGTTAGGGTAAGGGTAATGCTTAGGTTTATGGTTAGGGTAAGGGTTAGGTTTAGGGTAATGCTTGGGTTTATGGTTATGGTAAGGGTTAGGGTAATGCTTGGGTTAGGGTTAGGGTAAGGGTTAGGGTAATGCTTGGGTGCATGGTTAGGGTAAGGGCAATGCTTGGGTTTATGGTTAGGGTAAGGGTAATGCTTGGGTTTATCGTTAGGATAAGGGTAAGGGTAATGCTTGGATTTATGGTTAGGGTAAGGGTAATGGTAATGCTTGTGTTTATGGTTAGGGTAAGGGTAATGTTTGGTTTTATGGTTAGGGTAATGCCTGGGTTTATGGTTAGGTTAAGGGTAATGTTTGGGTTTAGGGTTAGGGTAAGGGTAATGCTTGGGTTTATGGTTAGGGTAAGGGCAATCCTTGGGTTTAGGGTAAGGGTAATGCTTGGATTTATGGTAAGGGTTAGGGCTAGGGTAATGCTTGTGTTTAGTATTAGGGTAAGGGTTAGGGTAATGCTTGGGTTTATGGTTAGGGTAATGCTTGTGTTTATAATTAGGGTAAGGGTAATGCTTGTGTTTTTGATTATGGTAAGGGTAATGCTTGGGTTTATGGTTAGGGTAAGGGTTAGGGTAATGCTTGGGTTTACGGTTAGGGTAAGAGTTAGGGTTAGGGTAATGCTTGAGTTTATTGTTAGGGTAAGGGTTAGAGTAATGCTTGGGTTTATGGTTAGGGTAAGGGTAATGCTTAGGTTTATGGTTAGGGTAAGGGTTAGGTTTAGGGTAATGCTTGGGTTTATGGTTATGGTAAGGGTTAGGGTTAGGGTAATGCTTGGGTTAGGGTTAGGGTAATGCTTGGGTGCATAGTTAGGGTAAGGGTAATGCTTGGGTTTATGGTTAGGGTAAGGGTAATGCTTGGGTTTATCATTAGGATAAGGGTAAGGGTAATGCTTGGATTTATGGTTAGGGTAAGGGTAATGCTTATGTTTATGGTTAGGGTAAGGGTAATGCTTGTGTTTATGGTTAGGGTTAGAATAAGGGTTAGGGTAATGATTGTGTTTATGGTTAGGGTTAGAATACGGGTTAGGGTAATGATTGTGTTTATGGTTAGGGTTAGAATGCGGGTTAGGAGGTCAGTATGGAAGTCATTCAACTTTCTATAATAGTTTAATATGTTTCTGACTGTCAACGTATAAACCAACATTCCTAGCTGTCCAAAACCAACCATATACTTAGTGAATGGAATTCTATCACACATCATTATCTCCAGAACTATATCACACTGCATTATTTCTAGACCTCTATCACACATCATAATCTATATAATTATATATAGCACAGCATTATCTCTAGAACTCTATCACACAGCATTATCCATATAACTATATCACACATCATTATCTCTAGAACTCTATCACACATCATTATCTCTAACTCTATCACACAACATGATATCTATAATTCTATCACACATCATTATCTTTAAACACATCATTATCTCTATCACACAGTATTATCTCTATAGCTCTATCACACAGCATTATCTCTATAACTCTATCACACATCATTATCTCTATAACTCTATCACACAACATTATCTATATAGCTCTATCACACATCATTATCTCTCGAACTCTATCACACAGCAGTATCTCTATAGCTCTATCACAAATCATTATCTCTATAACTGTATCACACATCATTATCTCTATAACTCTATCACACAGCATGATATCTACCTCTATCACACATCATTATCTCTATAACTCTATCACACAGCATTATCTCTATAACTCTATCACACAGCATGATATCTAACTCTATCACACAGCATTATCTCTATAACTCTATCGCACATCATTATCTATATAACTCTATCACACATCATTATCTCTATAACTCTATCACACAACATTATCTCTATAACTCTATCACACAACATTATCTCTATAACTATATCACACAGCATTATCTGTATCACACATCATTATCTCTATAGCTCTATCACACAGCATTATCTCTATAACTATATTACACAGTATTATCTCTATAACTATTTCACACAGCATTATCTGTATCACACATCATTATCTCTATAACTCTATCACACAGCATGATCTCTATAACTCTATCACACATCATTATCGCTAACTCTATCACACAACATTATCTCTATAACTCTATCACACATCATTATCTCTATAAGACTTTCTTAATACCATAAACCTTCCCGAAATGACTTTCTATTAAAGCATCAAGTTCTCATTCTCTTATGTTTTGAAATATTGTCAATAATGATATGAAATGCCAATGCATATTGTTTAGACAGCACTCAGTCTGTCCTGTTGAAATTGATCAGTGTTTTACTGTTTTTCTGTGTCCTAAAATTGCAACCTATTCCCTATGTACTTTGCTACTTTTGACCAGACACCTATAAAATGAATAGAGAGTCCCCATTGTGACATATGATTTACTATGACGTTAGTCAAACATGACCAGATTGGGAAGGACACTCTAAATAATGACAATATAATCCATTCTTCCAACACCACAAGGTGTTACAGTAGATTCAATTCCCACCTGAAGTGGTTTTAGAGAGACGCCATGACCTACTCGTAAGAAAATCCCCCAAGGTTTAATCTTCTAAAGAGTCAAACACTTAAAAATAAATTAAAAAAAAGTGACTCTTTACTCATCTAGTCTAGTCTAGCTGGTGCCATGGCAGCTAGATATCACAGTTCCTTTATATGATAGAAATATCACTGACAACTGCTGCTTCTTTTTGTTGTTGTTGTTGAAAATACTGTCAGTAGACTAACTAGTATGAATAGTTCTGTCAGACCTAGACTTCTGAATGAAGCTTCTCTCTCTCTCTCAATGTTTCTACTGTAAATGTGGATGAATGTTGGAATAAATGAGCATTCAGGTTAACAGAAAAAACCTGAGATAATACACATGATTTGTAGAATATATCCAAGGCTGGAACTTCAAGGCTTGGACATATTTTCTGGTCCCAAATCTGTTTGTGCTGTTCAAGGCTCTTCAAGGCTTGAATTTCCTCTCTTTTTCCACTTTCTCAAGCACTATGCCCTCCTCAGGAGCCACACCAAGCCTGTATGGTCCCCAGCCACTGAAGCCTGTAGGAGCCCCAGTCACTGAAGCCTGTAGGAGCCCCAGCCACTGAAGCTTGTAGGAGCCCCAGCCACTGAAGCTTGTAGGAGCCCCAGCCACTGATTTCTGTAGGAGCCCCAGCCACTGAAGCCTGCAGGGGCCCCAGTCACTGATTTATGTAGGGGCCCCAACTACTGCAAACAGTTTTTCTGAGACACAACTTTTGGCTGTTCTGAATTATTCTGCTACTCCAGGGATCCACTCTGGTATAAACACACTGTCTGTCTGTCTGTCTGTCTGTCTGTCTGTCTGTCTGTCTGTCTGTCTGTCTGTCTGTCTGTCTGTCTGTCTCCTTATGTCCCTCTGTCCGTCTGTCCATCTGTCCGTCTGTCTGCAGCAAGGTAGGCAGCTCATTCTGGATTAGAGTAATGTGTATAATCAATCATTTAGGTTCATTCAGACAGACCCAACTGGCTGGAAGGTGAAGCCAAGACATTCAAGTCAATAAAAATACATACTTTCTGGGTCTCGGACTGAGGTGTGTGGAAATTTCATCAAACAACTTTATAGCATTGTTGTTTTATAGCCCAAAGCATATATATTTACACATACAGTGGGGCAAAAAAGTATTTAGTCAGACACCAATTGTGCAATTGGAGCCTCCTAAAGAAGAAGTTACAGGTCTGTGAGCCAGAAATCGTGCTTGTTTGTAGGTGACCAAATACTTATTTTCCACCATAATTTGCAAATAAATTCATTAAAAATCCTACAATGTGATTTTCTGTATTTTTTTTCTAATTTTGTCTGTCATAGTTGAAGTGTACCTATGATGAAAATTACAGGCCTCTCTCATCTTTTTAAGTGGGAGAACTAGCACAATTGGTGGCTGACTAAATACTTTTTTGCCCCACTGTATTCTATATTTTAAATCATCAAAATGCATGTACTCACTCTTGAGAGGACCACTTCCAAGGAGATGTTTTGTGGTGGAGCACTTGGCACTGTGGATGAAATAACACATGATAAAATAAATGAATGAAACAAATACATACATTTAAAAGCAGGGTTCCACAATAGCTGAATAATAGGCCTCCCGGGTGGGGCAGTGGTCTAGGGCACTGCATCGCAGTGCTAGCTGCGCCACCAGAGTCTCTGGGTTCGTGCCCAGGCTGGGCTGGGTTCGCGCCCAGGCTCTGTTGCAGCCGGCCGCAACTGGGAGGTCCGTGGGGCGACGCACATAGCGTCGGCCGGGTTAGAGAGGGTTTGATATCCTTGTCTCAGTATGTAAAAAAATGTAATAAAATGTATGCACTCTACTGTAAGTCGCTCTGGATAAGAGCGTCTGCTAAATGACAAAAAAATAAAATAAATAAAATAGCTGACACACGGCGCACATCTGTTGTTGGACATGAGGGACTGTAAAATCACCAGGAACTCAGCTCAAAATGGATTTTCATTTTAAGAAAAACATCTGTTACCAAGTATTCCCACGAATTAATATAGAGGCATCCTGTATGTGATCATATCCAAATGTAATCAAGGTTTGAAATTATTCCATTTTTTTGTCAAATTCTATATCCGTTTAGGATTCTTGCGGTCAATATGTAGCGTACAAATTATTTATAATTTTGTTCCGGCACACCGACCATTCGCTCAAGAACAAATCGTCCCGCGACTGACTGTAATTTGGGGACCCCTGCTATAACGTACAGGTACAGCATGTGTACTGGAGTCAAGATTTATTACAGTCCCATTCTGATCAAATGATTCTAAACGATTGTAACACACAGACTTAACACTAGTTATTTGAACATTGAATTATCAAATTACATTTGACGAGATATCGCTTCAGAATATCGACACAAAACCTATTTAAGTAAGTATTTAAGTACATTTCCTGTCTAGAAACTAAATAGGTTGAATTACAGTAGGCTGAAGAAAATCTTGTCTTCCTTTAATGGACTTCCTAGTTTTTAGATGTAGTGAACAAAGTAAATGGTGACATTAAAGAGACACTCCGTCAGGCTTATCTACGACAGGGCCTCTCCAGCCCGGGCCAATGGGCACGCAGGATGGAAACGACCCCTTTTAGAATGACCTAATTAGGTAACACGAATGACAGATAACAAGACTGACCCTTTCTACATATCTCATCTATCAATGACAACATTCTATACACTCAGAGGAAGAGACCACTATATTTTAAACAGCTATGAAAGATGCCATAATTCCAGGTTCTGCAGACTATTGAACTCCTTCAGCTCTACAGCTTCTGGCAGCACACAGTCCACAGGTAGTGGAGGAGGCCGGTTGGTAATAGTGACATTGGCATGTGCTTGAGTGACCCGCCAGCCTGGTCGGCAGTGTGCCTGAAGTACAGGCTTGGCGTAAAGCCGTGGTGGTCGAGTGACCGGAGTGTGGACTGGCGGTGTGTGGGAGGGAGGGAGGGGGGGGGGGAGTAATTAATTACCTCAGAGGGAGAAAGGAGAAGCCAGCCGGCAATAAAGAGAGAGAGAAGCGACGGTGGCTGCAGTCGGCCGGCCCGGTGGTTTCATTACGACAGCACAAGGAGCATTAACTAAGCAGGGAGATATAATTCAGCTCTTGGGGCTCATTTAAAACATTGAGCCACCGTTAATGGGATCTGACAGAAGATACATTCCTTCAACCCTCTTAACCCTCTCAGCTCTGCACTGAAGATAATACGAGGAGACAATCAGCAGCTATAAGAAAGTTGTGAGGGCTGGGAGGAGCTAGGTGGGGCTGGGAGGAGCTAGGAAGGGCTGGAAATGGATTGGGAGGGGCTGAGAGGAGTTGAGAGGGGCTTGTTGGGACTAGGAGGAGCTAGGAAGGGCTGGAAATGGATTGGGAGGGGCTGAGAGGAGTTGTGAGGGGCTGGGAGGAGCTGGGTGGGACTAGGATGAGCTAGGAAGGGCTGGAAATTGATTGGGAGGGGCTGAGAGGAGTTGGGAGGGGCTGGGAGGAGCTGGGTGGGGTTGGGAGGAGCTAGGAAGGGCTGGAAATTGATTGGGAGGGGCTGAGAGGAGTAGGGAGGGGCTGGGAGGAGTTGAGTGGGGTTGGCTGGAGCTAGGAAGGGCTGGAAAATGATTGGGAGGGGCTGAGAGCAGTTGGGAGGAGCTGGGTGGGGCTGAGAGGAGCTGGGAGGGGCTGGGAGGAGCTGGGTGGGGCTGGAAGGAGCTAGGAAGGGCTGGACATGGATTGGGAGGAGCTGGGTGGGGCTGAGAGGAGCTGGGTGGGTCTGGGAGGAGCCGGGTGGGGCTGGGAGGAGCCGGGTGGGGCTGGGAGGAGCCGGATGGAGCTGGGAGGAGCCGGATGGGGCTGGGAGAAGCCGGGTGGGGCTGGGAGAAGCCGGGTGGGGCTGGGAGGAGCTGGGAAGGGCTGGAAAGGAATGGGAGGGGCTGAAAAGAGCTGGGAGGGGCTGAGAGGAGCTGGGTGGGGCTGGGAGGAGCTGGGAGGAGCTAGGAAGGGCTGGTAAGGAATGGGAGGGGCTGAAAGGAGCTGGGAGGAGCTGGGAGGAGCTGGGTGGGGCTGGGAGGAGCTGGGTGGGGCTGAGAGGAGCTGGGAGGGGCTGGGAGGAGCTGGGAAGGGCTGGAAAGGAATGGGAGGGGCTGAAAAGAGCTGGGAGGGGCTGAGAGGAGCTGGGTGGGGCTGGGAGGAGCTGGGAGGAGCTAGGAAGGGCTGGTAAGGAATGGGAGGGGCTGAAAGGAGCTGGGAGGGGCTGGGAGGAGCTGGGAGGAGCTGGGAGGAGCTGGGAGGAGCTGGGAGGAGCTGGGTGGGGCTGGGAGGAGCTGGGAGGGGCTGAGAGGAGCTGGGTGGGGCTGGGAGGAGCTGGGTGGGGCTGGGAGGAGCTGGGTGGGGCTGGGGGGAGCTGGGAGGGGCTGAGAAGGAATGGCAGGGGCTGAGAGGGAAATCAATCAAATCAAATGTTATTGGTCGCATACACATGTCTAGCAGATGTTATTGTGGGTGTAGCGAAATGCTTGTGTTCCTAGCTCCAACAGTGCAGTAGTATCACAATGCACAACAATACTCAAATATAAAAGTAAAATAATATTTAAATATTAGGACGAGCAATGTCAGAGTCCGGAGTATAATAATATTTAGTACCAGTCAAAAGTTTGGACACACCGACTCATTTAAGTGTTTTTCTTTATTTTTACTATTGTGACGTAGAAGTCCGTCACTGGCCGCGGGCAGCATTTGGTTCTTTAACGCACACATTCATCACTCCTCCCTGCTCCGTTATAAGATAAGTTAACAATGTGGGTCGACACACAAATTAACTTCTGTCTTAGTACATACATTTCACACTTGTCAGTGTTCATATTTGAGATATGCAATATTTATTATACTTATCGATGTTGTGGATGAGCGCATTGTTTGTTTGTTCTGTTCCTCTCTCTCCATCTCTGTAGCTTCCGGGTATGCTGGAAAAGGACCCGAGCTAAGGGATTGGGTTGACTTTATAGTGCCTGTTCCAAATGGCTCATTAATGCATATGGGCATATTGAAAGATATTGTCAGTAGTGATGTAATGTTGTAAATGTTATGTTGTAATATTGTTTAAAACCGTGTTGCAACGTATATCCTTTAGTATGTTTAGTTAATGGAAAATGTAGGTTTGTATAGTTAATTGATTAATTAATTAGTGTTAATTGTTCTGAAGGGAGGGGCTAGCCCTACAAAAGGAGCCTCTCTTTCAGTTCATGGAGAGGCACTTTGGATTGACCTGTGCATTGAGCTGTGCATTGTTTTAAGCTGTGGATGGGGCAGCATTGTTTTTAAGCTGTCCCATCAGGTAGACGTTGATAGCAGTACTGTTGTTTTTGTTCCGGAATCACCTTGTAAATAAACACCTTTGCACAGAAGAACTTTTGCGGTTCCGCCATCTTTTTATTTTGATAGAGGTTAGGTTTTCCAGTTTAGCCTTCTGGCCTACTCTACGTGACACTATTTTCTACATTGTAGAATAAGACATTAAAAGTATAAATTAACACATAGTGACCAAAAAAAAGTGTTAAACAAATCAAAATATATTTTATATTTGAGATTCTTCAAAGTAGCTTCCCTTCACCTTGATGAAAGCTTTGCACACTATTGGCATTCTCTCAACAAGCTTCATGAGGTAGTCACCTGGAATGTATTTCAATTAACAGGTGTGCCTTATTAAAAGTTAATTAGTGGAATTTCTTTATTTTTTTAATTAGTGGAATTTCAGTTGTGTTGTGACAGGGGAGGGTTGGTATACAGATGATAGCCCTATTTGGTAAAAGACCAAGTCCATATTATGGCAAGAACAGCTCAAATAAGCAAAGAGAAACAACAGTCCATCATTATTTTAAGACATGAAGGTCAGTCAAAATTGTTGAACGTTTCTTCAAGTGCAGTCGTAAAAACCATCAAGCACTATGATGAAACTGGCTCTCATGAGGACAGCCACCGGAAAGGAAGACCCAGAGTTACCTCTGTTGCAGAGGATAAGTTCATTAGAGCTACCTGCACCTCAGATTGCAGCCCAAATAAAAGCTTCACAGAGTTCAAGTAACAGACACATCTCAACATCAACTGTTCAGAGGAGACTGTGTGAATCAGGTCTTCATGGTCAAATTGCTGCAAAGAAACCACTACTAAAGGACACCAATAATAAGAAGAGACTTGCTTTGGCCAAAACACACGAGCAATAGACATTAGACTGGTGGAAATCTGTCCTTTGGTCTGATGAGTCCAGATTTGCGATTTTTTATTCTAACCGCCTTGTCTTTGTGTGATGCAGAGTAGGTGAACGGATGATCTCCACAAGTGTGGTTCCCACTGTGAAGCATGGAGGAGGTGGTGTGATGGTGTGGAGTTGCTTTGTTGGTGACACTGTGATTTATTAGAATTCAAGGCACATTTAACCAGCATGGCTACCACAGCATTCTGCAGCGATACACCATCCCATCTGGTTTGCGCTTAGTGGGACTATCATTTGTTTGTCAACAGGACAATGACCCAACACACCTCCAGCTGTGTAAGGGCTATTTGACCAAGGAGAGTGATGTACCGCTGCATTAGATGACCTGGCCTCCACAATCACCCAACCTCAAACCAATTGAGATGGTTTGGGATGAGTTGGCCCGCAGAGTGAAGGAAAAGTAACCAACAAGTGCTCAGCATATGTGGGAACTCATTCAAGACTGTTGGAAAAGCATTCCAGATTAAGCTGGTTGAGAGAATGCCAAGAGTGTGCAAAGCTGTCATCAAGGTAAAGGCGAGTTACTTTGAAGAATCTAAAATCTAATATAATTTGTTTAACACTTTTTTGGTTACTACATGATTCCATATGTGTTATTTCATAGTTTTGGTGTCTTCAATATTATTCTACAATGTAGAAAATAGTCAAAAGAAAAAAATAACCTAGGTGTGTCCAAACTTGTTACTGGTACTGGTACCAGAAGGCCAGCATCATGGAGTCGCCTCTTCACTGTTGACGTTGAGACTGGTGTTTTGCGGGTACAATTTAATGAAGCTGCCAGATGAGGACATGTGAAGCATCTGTTTCTCAAAATAGACACTCTAATGTACTTGTCCTCTTGCTCAGTTGTGCACCAGGGCCTCCCACTCCTCTTTCTATTTTGGTTAGGGCCAGTTTGCGCTGTTCTGTGAAGGAAGTAATACACAGCGTTGTACGAGATCTTCAGTTTCTTGGCAATTTCTCGCATGGAATAGCCTTAATTTCTCAGAACAAGAATAGACTGCCGAGTTTCAGAAGAAAGTTCTTTGTTTCTGGCCATTTTGAGCCTGTAATCAAACCCACAAATGCTGATACTCCAGATACTCAACTAGTCTAAAGAAGACCAGTTTTATTGCTTCTTTAATCAGGACAACAGTTTTCAGCTGTGCTAACATAATTGCAAAAGGGTTTTCTAATGATCAACTAGCCTTTTAAAATGATAAACTTGGATTAGCTAACACAACATGCCATTGGAACACAGGAGTGATGGTTGCTGATAATGGGCCTCTGTAGATATAAAAATCTGCCATTTCCAGCTACAATAGTAATTTACAACATTAACAATGTCTACACTGTATTTCTGATCAATTTGATGTTATTTTAATGGACCACAAAAAAATGTGCTTTTCTTTCAAAAACCAGGACATTTCTAAACTTTTGAACGGTAGTGTACGTCTCGTGTCTGAGCCGTTGATTTGAGACTCCACTTTGTCTCTGTACTGAGATTTTGCATGTTTGATTGCCTTACGGAGGGCATAACTGGACTGTTTGTTATTGTTCATTTTCCCAGTCACCTTGCCGGGGTTAGATACGGTGGAGAATGTTGCCATCTATCCACGTTTTTTTGGTTTGGATAGGTTTTAATTGTCATGAACAATATCCCTTATACACTTCCTGATGAACTCAGTCACCGTGTCAGTGTATACGTTAATGTTATTCTCAGAGGCAACCTGGAACATATCCCAGGCCGCGCAAACAAAACAGTCTGGAAGCATGGATTCCGATTGGTTAGACCAGCATTGAATAGACCTTAGCACGGGTACTTTCTGTTTGAGTTTCTGCCTAAGGGAAGGGAGGGGCAAAATGGAGTCATGATCATATTTGCCAAAGGGAGGATGGGGGGGTCTTGTAGCCATCCTGAAGGAAGAGAAACAATAGTTGAGAGTTTTTGAAGTGCAAGTACTACAGGCAATGTGCTGATAGAACTTTGGTAGCATTTTTCTCAGATTTGCTTAATTAAAGACTCCAGGTATAATAAATGCAGCCTCAAGATTCCATATTCCAAGGTCCGGTGTATTTCCCTGAGCGTTGTCATGGTATCGGCTTGAAGGTCTCGTGTATTTCCCTGATCGTTGTCGTGGTATCGGCTTGAAGGTCCGGTGTATTTCCCTGATCGTTGTCATGGTATCGACTTGGAGGGGATTTGTACAGCTGTGTGATGATAACCGAAGAAAATTCTCTATGGAGGTAATGTGGTCGGCATTTGATTGTGAGGTATTCTAGGTCCGGTGAACAAAATGACTTTACTTCCTGTACGGCAACGCAATCACACCATGAGTAGTTAATCATGAAACATACACCCATGTCTTTCTTCTTCCAGGGTAATTATTTATTTCCAACCGCACAACGCATTGAAAACTGGGAGGGTGGGGCCGGAAGGAGCTGGGAGGAGTTGCGAGGGGCTGGGAGGAGCTAGGGGGGGTTTGGGGGGGGGGGGGGGCTAAGCGGAGTTGGGAGGGGCTAAGAGGAGCTGAGGGGGGATGGGAGGAGCTGAAAGGAACAGAAGACCCCAAGGCTCCATTTGGCACCTTGCTTTGAACTGAAAGTGACAGAGGGAGAGAGAGAGAGAGAGAGAGACAGAGAGAGAGAGAGAGAGAGAGAGAGAGAGAGAGAGAGAGAGAGAGAGAGAGAGAGAGAGAGAGAGAGAGAGAGAGAGAGAGAGAGAGATGGACAGAGGAGTGGGCTAGGCTCTGTAGCTTGATAGGCACCAAGCAGGGAGGAATAGACCCCCAGTGGATTCAACTGATTCAACTGATTCAAATGATTCGACTGATTCAGCTGATTCGACTGATTCAACTGATTCAACTGATTCGACTGATTCGACTGATTCGACTGATTCAACTGATTCGACTGATTCAACTGATTCATTTGGACAAGAAGTAAGTTGTGTAAAACAATGGTTCCCAACTCCGGTTCTCAAGTATTTATACTGTTGCGGGGGTACTGGAGGACCGGAGTTGGGAACCACCAGTATGCTCATTGAGTGCCAATGACTTTGCCAGAGTGCTGCTGAGGATTTTCAGATATTAGGTGTGGAAGTGCACCAGAACCAATCAGTTGGACGGGCCTTTGATTCCCATAGGCAGGCCCGTTTCTTCACCTGTGTGTTCAGGTGCTCGCACCAATAAAAAAAAAAAAAAGTGTAATAGTGAAGAACATACAGTAGACAGCTGGTGAGTTTCAAATATGCGGAAGCTTACCATCTATCCTACCATTTATCCTACCATTTATCCTACCATTTATCCTACCATGTATCCTACCATGTATCCTACCATGTATCCTCGCATTCATCCTACCATTCATCCTACCGTCATCCTACCGTCATCCTACCGTCATCCTACCGTCATCCTACCGTCATCCTACCATCTATCCTACCATCTATCCTACCATCTATCCTACCATCTATCCTACCATTTATCCTACCATTTATCCTACCATTTATCCTACCATTTATCCTACCATCTATCCTACCATCTATCCTACCATCTATCCTACCATCTATCCTACCATCTATCCTACCATTTAATCTACCATCTATCCTACCATCTATCCTACCATCTATCCTACCATCTATCCTACCATTTATCCTACCATTTATCCTACCATTTATCCTACCATCTATCCTACCATTTAATCTACCATCTATCCTACCATCTATCCTACCATCTATCCTACCATCTATCCTACCATCCATTCTACCATTCATCCTACCATTTATCCTACCATCTATCCTACCATCCATCCTACCATTCTATCCTACCATTTTATCCTACCATCTATCCTACCATCTATCCTACCATCTATCCTACCATCTATCCTACCATTTATCCTACCATCTATCCTACCATTTAATCTACCATCTATCCTACCATCTATCCTACCATCTATCCTACCATCTATCCTACCATTTATCCTACCATTTATCCTACCATTCATCCTAACATCTATCCTACCATGTATCCTACCATTTATCCTACCATTTATCCACCCATTTATCCACCCATTTATCCGACCACCTATCCGACCACCTATCCGACCACCTATCCGACCACTCATCCTACCACTCATCCTACCACTCATCCTACCACTCATCCTACCACTCATCCTACCACTCATCCTACCATCTACCCTACCATCTACCCTACCATCTACCCTACCATCTACCCTACCATTTATCCTACCATTTATCCTACCATTTATCCTACCATGTACCCTACCATGTACCCTACCATGTACCCTACCATGTACCCTACCATTTATCCTACCATTTATCCTACCATCTATCCTACCATTTATCCTATCCTACCATTAATCCTACCATTTATCCTACCATGCATCCTAACATCTATCCTACCATGTATCCTACCATGTATCCTACCATGTATCCTACCATGTATCCTACCATGTATCCTACCATTTAACCTACCATTTAACCTACCATTTAACCTACCATTTAACCTACCATTTAACCTACCATCTATCCTACCATTTATCCTACCATTTATCCTACCATCTATCCTACCATTTATCCTACCATCTATCCTACTATTTATCCTATCCTACCATCTATCCTACCATTTATCCTACCACCTCTCCCGATCTGTGTGCCAGTTTTGATTATTTATTTATATATGTTCATGGAACAGTTTACATTTTAGTTTCTCAAAATCATTTGTCACATGGTTCATCGTAAAAATCTGAAGTAAAATTATAAATATTTAACTAGTCTCTGCCATACGGACACATTGATACACCGTGATCCATTGGAGGCTAAAGAAATGAGAGCCTACAACTCAGAGATAGTCTATAGGCCAATGTAGCAGTATCTCAGATATCTCTATAACTTCCATCGTCAACTAAGTAAAACACATAAAGGCCTAAAAGCCGACAGAATAAAAACAGTAGAAAATATCCTGATTAAAATTCAGGTTCTTTCAATCACATGTATCTCTCTTCTCCGCCTGTCTGTCTGCCTCCCTATCTCTCTGTCCTGATTTGAGCTATTGCTAGCAGGCATTCTGTAGAGAGACGCACCACATCTCCACCACTCCCCTCCCCCCCCTTCTTCTTGTCTCGACGTTTTAAATTATAACTCAAGACACGTTTATCTCGACACAGATTTTTTTTCTAGACACTTTTCACTGACAGCCGCAACTCAGTCACCTAGTCTTATTTTCCACGCGTAACTAACCCAAGATGCAGTGCTTCCCCCCCAAATAAACACACTTGATTTGAAACAATCACCAGCAAAAAAAAATATCTCCAAAAGAAGCTAATGATCCTCTGTGGCTAAGTCATGCTCCCTGGGGAAGTGTTTTGAACGTAAATGATTGAGACAGAAGGAATAATGTCATGGATGTACTTTAGGTCAACCCAGCATCCTAACAGGGGCAGCCGCCATCTTTCCTTTCCTACGCACGAGAGGCGGAAACCAGAGATCTGTATATAACGAGGAGATGCTCATGTCTCCCGCCTTAACAATGGGAGTCTTTGTCCCCAAAGGCGGGAAGGCAGGCGACAAGCTTAGGTCTGTAATATTATTCCCATAGAAACGCATTAGGCTTGAACTGGACAGCTTTTGGTGGGAGTGAGCCCTCTTGGTTTACCTCTTCCTCTCTGCTGAAACTATATCACCTGAGAAAAGCATCCGAACGAGAGAAACAGAGCCCATCTACATGTACCCGTGTATCTGATGCTGTCTGGGCAGAAACAGTGTCACATGCCACACTACTTTGGCCCAGACAGCATCAGATACATGGTCTACACATACTAAGACAGCATCAGATACATGGTCTACACATGCTGAGACAGAGAGGTGCTGTTTCACTGTCCAGACAGCATCAGATACATGGTCTACACATACTGAGACAGCATCAGATACATGGTCTACACATGCTGAGACAGAGAGGTGCTGTTTCACTGTCCAGACAGCATCAGATACCTGGTCTACACATACTGAGACAGAGAGGAGCTGTTTCACTGTCCAGACAGCATCAGATACATGGTCTACACATACTGAGACAGCATCAGATACATGGTCTACACATACTGAGACAGAGAGGAGCTGTTTCACTGGCCAGACAGCATCAGATACATGGTCTACACATACTGAGACAGAGAGATGCTGTTTCACTGCCCAGACAGCATCAGATACATGGTCTACACATACTGAGACAGAGAGATGCTGTTTCACTGTCCAGACAGCATCAGATACATGGTCTACACATACTGAGACAGCATCAGATACATGGTCTACACATACTGAGACAGAGAGGTGCTGTTTCACTGTCCAGACAGCATCAGATACATGGTCTACACATACTGAGACAGAGAGGTGCTGTTTCACTGGCCAGACAGCATCAGATACATGGTCTACACATACTGAGACAGCATCAGATACATGGACTACACATACTGA
>NC_074685.1:37500-45000 GCF_029448725.1 Salvelinus fontinalis | reverse complement strand
CTATTCTCTATTTCCCACCTTAAGGGTCTGGTAAAAAAGTTGTGTACTATATAGGTGGAATAGGTTGCCATTTGGGACTCAAACACATTGACTGGTGACATGCAAGCAACTCATGTGTGTCAAATGCAATGAGACATTTAGTAATAGAGGATAAACGATTTAATTAATTCTTGATTACGTTTTAATTCATTATGTAGCTGTTTATCTCACTGCAATCAGAAGTGAAAAGCATGAAAGACACAGTGTGACTTTCAGTAAAAACACATTGAACCAAGTCACAGCAAAAGGGGTCTGTTCATTTGGCACCAAAAGGAAGAAAACAGACTGAAACAGTGAGGGACTACCTGGAATCAATAAGAAACGTTTGGCTAATCGTAGAATGTTATTTTCGTAAAAAAAAAAAAAAAAAAAAGTTTTCCGTTAAGTGTCCTAATGAACGTGAACATTTTGGCCATTTAGCAAGACACGCTTCTCCTGAGTGACTCAACTAGGGTAGGTAAACAACAACATATCACAGTCAACTAGGGTAGGTAAACAACAACATATCACAGTCAACTAGGGTAGGTAAACAACAACATATCACAGTCAACTAGGGTAGGTAAACAACAACATATCACAGTCAACTAGGGTAGGTAAACAACAACATATCACAGTCAACTAGGGTAGGTAAACAACAACATATCACAGTCAACTAGGGTAGGTAAACAACAACATATCACAGTCAACTAGGGTAGGTAAACAACAACATATCACAGTCAACTAGGGTAGGTAAACAACAACATATCACAGTCAACTAGGGTAGGTAAACAACAACATATCACAGTCAACTAGGGTAGGTAAACAACAACATATCACAGTCATAGCAAGTAAAACGTTTTTGTGACCTTACTGACAATGTTGTCGCTGTTCAGGTTGACTACTTGAAAATGTATTTTAGTTAAATACATTACAAAATACAAGTACTTTGTAGTTTATTTTGATACATTGATCTTTACTGTACTTTGTATGTCTATATTATAATTGTATTTTGAAATGTTTGCCCATACCTGATTATAGTTCCATCAAATGAACCAATGAGAGTGAGTGTAGTTCAATCAATGAACCAATAAGAGTGTAAGAGTGAGTGTTACACACAGTGAACCAATAAGAGAAGGTGTTACACACAGTGAACCAATAAGAGAGAGTGTTACACACAGTGAACCAATAAGAGAAGGTGTTACACACAGTGAACCAATAAGAGAAGGTGTTACACACTGTGAACCAATAAGTGAAGGTGTTACACACAGTGAACCAATAAGTGAAGGTGTTGCACACAGTGAACCAATAAGAGAAGGTGTTACACACTGTGAACCAATAAGAGAAGGTGTTACACACAGTGAACCAATAAGAGAGAGTGTTACACACAGTGAACCAATAAGAGAGAGTGTTACACACAGTAAACCAATAAGAGAAGGTGTTACACACAGTGAACCAATAAGAGAAGGTGTTACACACAGTGAACCAATAAGAGAAGGTGTTACACACAATGAACCAATAAGAGAAGGTGTTACACACAGTGAACCAATAAGAGAGAGTGTTACACACAGTGAACCAATAAGAGAGAGTGTTACACACAGTGAACCAATAAGAGAGAGTGTTACACACAGTGAACCAATAAGAGAAGGTGTTACACACAGTGAACCAATAAGAGAAGGTGTTACACACAATGAACCAATAAGAGAAGGTGTTACACACAGTGAACCAATAAGAGAAGGTGTTACACACAATGAACCAATAAGAGAAGGTGTTACACACAGTGAACCAATAAGAGAGAGTGTTACACACAGTGAACCAATAAGAGAGAGTGTTACACACAGTGAACCAATAAGAGAAGGTGTTACACACAGTGAACCAATAAGAGAAGGTGTTACACACAGTGAACCAATAAGAGAAGGTGTTACACACAGTGAACCAATAAGAGAGAGTGTTACACACAGTGAACCAATAAGTGAAGGTGTTACACACAGTGAACCAATAAGAGAAGGTGTTACACACAGTGAACCAATAAGAAAAGGTGTTACACACAGTGAACCAATAAGAGAAGGTGTAGTTCTGACGTACCGTCAGACAGCGTGGTGATGCTCATGTCCTCTGTGGTGACCCCAGGGCCATAACGGTTCATAGCCAAGACACGCAAGGAGTACTCTGTAAACTTCTTCAGCCCCTCCATCTTATACCTCTGCCCGTTCACCTCCACACTCTGAAACAGAAAGAGAGAGAGAGATGTGTGCCTTATTCAACCAGGTAATGCACACACATATTGTGTTATCCTTGATAGTTAAAAATAGATATATTTTAGAGAGAGAGAGAGTAGAGAGAGAGAACATTGGAAAGAATTAACAAAACTATGTGGCCCTGAACAGAGAGTGCACAGTGGCAGAATACCTGACCACTGTGACTGACCCAAACTTAAGGAAAGCTTTAACTATGTACAGACTTGAAAGAGAGAAGAAAGAGAGAAAGAGAGAGAGTAGAGAGAGACAGAGTAGAGAGAAGAAAGAGAGAGAGGAGAGAGAGACAGAGAGTAGAGAGAGAAGAAATAGAGAGAGTAGAGAGAGAATAAATAGAGAGAGAAGAGAGAGAGACAGAGAGTAGAGAGAGAAGAAAGAGAGAGAGTAGAGAGAGACAGAGATTAGAGAGAGAAGAAAGAGAGAGAGAAGAGTGAAAGAGAGAGAGTAGAGAGAGAAGAAAGAGAGAGAGTAGAGAGAGACAGAGAGTAGAGAGAGAAGAAAGCGAGAGAGTAGAGAGAGACAGAGTAGAGAGAGAAGAAAGAGAGAGAGAAGAGAGAAAGAGAGAGAGTAGAGAGAGAAGAAAAAGACAGAGAAGAGAGAGACAGAGTAGAGAGAGAAGAAAGAGAGAGAGTAGAGAGAGACAGAGAGTAGAGAGAGAAGAAAGAGAGAGTAGAGAGAGACAGAGAGTAGAGAGAGAATAAAGAGAGAGAGAGAGAGTAGAGAGAGAAGAAAGAGAGAGAGAGAGAGAGATCCCCATCAAAATTGGTAAATATCACATTTGGTTAAAACTGAAAAAATAACTTGTACTGACAGAAAAATATGTGTTCCTTTGCGCAATATATACCCCCCCCCCTCAGAATCCCCATATTACTCAGAGGAGATCTTCCCCACGCTTGAGGAAGAGACGTGCCATTTCCAGGCCCAGAGAAATGTGCTCATCTGTGGGGACACAAATGCGCACACAGGAACACTACCTGATCTAACGAGCACACGAGGGGACAGCTTTATTACAGGCCATACTGTTTCTAACTGCCTTAATCTCCCCCATAGAAACAACAGTGACAGCACCGTCAACAACAACGGAAGGGATCTGTTGCAGCTCTGTAGAAGCCTGGGTCTGTGCTTTGTCAATGGTAGGTTACGGGGGGACTCTTTGGGGAGATTCACCTACTGCTCACCTCTTGGCCACAGTACAGTAGACTATATGATCACAGACATTGACCCTTTCTCTCTCAGCTCATTCACTGTCAAGCCACTAACACCTCTGTCTGATTAAAGACAAATTACATTGTTCCTCAAAAGAACAGACATGGAAACAACCAGACATTCACAGCCCAGTAAGCTGTACAACACAGGTGTCAAACTCATTCCACGGGGGGCCGAGTGTCTGCGGGTTTTCGCTCCTCCCTTATACTTGATTGATGAATTAACATCACTAATTAGTTAGGAACTCCCCACACCTGGTTGTCTAGGGCTTTATTGAAAGGGAAAACCAAAAACCTGCAGACACTAGGCCCTCCGTGGAATGAGTTTGACACCCCTGCTGTACAACATCAGACATTCATACAGATGGGACCAAAACAGCACAGAAGAATACCAGAAAGCAACCTGGAACCAAAATATCCAAACACTCTGAGATAACTTTCTGGATCCCACATTCACTCACAGTAAAGAAGGCATCAATCTAGCAGTACAAAACATCAACTATATATTCAGGCAAACGGAAAAAGAGGCACAATTGAAATTGATTAAAAAAATAAATTAAAAAAAGATCACAGATGACAACTGATTTGATGCAGATTGTAAAATTATAAGGAAAAAACTTAGAACACTATCCAACCAAAAGCACAGAGACCCAAATAATGGTGAATTACGCCTTCATTACTGTGAGACTTTAAAATGACATAAACGTACACTCAGAACCAAAAGAACCCCGTACAACAGCAAGCAACTGACACTAATTGAGGAGTCCATAAACACAAACAACTTCTGGCAAAACTAAAAAAATCTAAACAAGAGGAATTAGCGATACAAAATGGTGACATATGGACAACTCATTTTAAAACACTCTACAACACTGCTCAAATTGACACAAACACAGAACAATGCCAAATTCATGAGAAGTTGAATGGATTAGAAAATGCTATAAAGGACAATCAAAATCCATTGGACTCCCCAATTACTGACCAGGAGCTCTATTTGAAACTTCAGGCCCTCAAATTTAAAAAAGCATGCGGACCTGATGGCATCCTAAATGAGATGCTCAAACTCATTAGTGCAAAATTTCAATTGGCTATATTAAAACTGTTTAATTTGATCCTGAGTGTAGGTTATTTCCCTGACATCTGGAATCAAGGACTCATAACCCTAATCTTTAAGAACGGAGACACATTTGACCCTAACAATTACAGAGGCATTTGTGTGAACAGTAACCTGGGGAAGGTTTTCTGTAGTATTATCAATCTAAGAGTTCTAAACTTCCTTAATAAGCACAATGTCTTGAGTAAAAGCCAAATTGGATTTATACCAAAATATCACACAACTGATCATATTTACACCCTACACACCTTGATAGATAAACATGTCCACCAAAATAATACCAAAATATACGCTTGCTTTATCAACTTCCAAAAAGCATTTGATTCTATTTGGCATACAGGACTGTTCTACAAAGTTATTGAAAGTGGTGTAGGGGGTAAAACATATGACATAATTAAATCAATGTATACCGGCAATATATGCAGCATTAAAATTGGCAAGAAAATAACTGAATTCTTTAACCAGGGGCGGGGCCTTCGTCAGGGTTGCAATCTGAGCCCTGCACTCTTCAATATTTACATCAACGAATTGGCCACTATTCTAGAAAAATCCTCAGACCCTGGTGTTAGTGTCCACAATTCAGAAGTTAAATGCCTACTCTTTGCAGATGACCTATGCCTGCTGTCACCCACAGCACATGGCCTACAGCAGAGCCTGGACCTGCTAGAGCAGTACTGCCAGACCTGGGCCCTGGCAGTAAACCCCAAAAATACTAAAATAATGATTTTCCAGAGAAGATCCAGATCTCAGGGAATTAGACCAAAGTTCTCAATATGTCAAAATATATAGAATATTGCACACACTACAATTACTTAGGTTTAAAAATAAGCTCAACTGGACACCTTAATGAGGCAGTGAATGAACTGAGAGAGAAAGCACGCATGGCATTCTATGCCATTAAAAAGCAAATTCAAATTGAAATACCTATTAAAATTTGGCTAAAACTAATTGAATATGTCATTGAACCAATTGTACTTTATGGCAGCGAGGTGTGGGGTCCACTTGCAAAACAAGATTTCATCAAATGGGACAAACACCCCATTGAAACCCTGCATGCAGAGTTCTGTAAGATTCTCCTACATGTCCAGAGGAAAACTACAAACAACGCATGCAGGGCAGAATTAGGCAAATATCCACTAATAATAAAAACTCAAAAAAGAGCAATTAAGTTTTGGAAACATCTAAAATACAGTGACCCCTCTCATATCATTACCAAGCCCTGCAATGCCAAGAGCTGAGCAAAGAAAATAGTCCCCTCATCCAGCTGGTCCTGGGGCTGAGTTCACAAACCTGTTCTACTAACACACTGAAGCCTCAGGACCAGAACATCCAATCAATCAGGATAAACCAAATTACAACACAGTCAAAACAAAACTATATTGCTTATTGGGAAACACAAGCACAAACACAAAGCAAAATGCAGTGCTATCTGGCCCTAAATCGACAGTACACCGTGGCAAACTTATTGACCATGGTTAATGTTCAAAACCTTAGAAAGACTTTGACAAAGTACAGGCTCAGTGAGCACAGCCTTGCCATTGAGAAGGGTAGACACAGGAAAACCTGGCTCCCTGTAGAGGAAAGGCTGTGCAACCACTGCACAACAGCAGAACCTGAGACGGAGCTGCATTTCCTGACAAAATGTAAAAAATATAAAACAATTAGAGAGTGTCATTTCCCCACATTTGAAACTCTTATTCAAGGTTTCAAAGACCTCTCTGATGAGAGTATGCTACCAGTCCTGTTGGGGGAGGACGCAGAGAGCTGTGGGTTGGCAGCGCACTACATTGCTGCCTGCCATAAGTTGAGGGACAGTGTCTGACAGACCAATCAACCTGCACATGTACTCTACTGTATGTTTATTGTTATTGTTGAATGTATGGTTATTTTGGCACTTAGTTATTGTCGTTACTGTTGTCCCGTTGACAATTTAGATTCTTATTATTTTCATATTGTAAATATCAAAAGTAAGCTTTGGCAATATGTGCATTGTTACGTCATGCCAATAAAGCAAATTGAATTCAATTGCGTGAGAGAGAGAGAGAGAGAGAGAGAGAGAGAGAGAGAGAGAGAGAGAGAGAGAGAGAGAGAGAGACAGACAGACGGAGAGAGAGAGAGAGTGTCAGTCAGTCAGTCAGTCAGTCATCCTAGAAGAAATATGGTATTGAGGAGACAGACCCACTGGTTGCCCTCTAGGTTACAGAGAACTGGTAGTCCCATCCACCTACCAGGTGTGAAAGAGGGAAGAGACTCAGGGGGTATGCTAAATTGGTATAGAGCAGACCTAACTCACTCCATTAAATGAATCAAAACAGGAGCATTTATCATCTGGTTAGAAATTAATAAGGAAATTATCTCAACAGAGAAAGATTTCCTCCTGTGTGCTACCTATATCCCCCCACTAGAATCCCCATACTTTAATGAAGACAACTTCTCCATCCTAAAGGAGGAGATCAATGCCAGAACTGGACAAGAACCTGACACTCTCAGCACACAGGGGGACAAACACCTACCAGGAAGTGACAGTTTTCCCTCCCAAATATGACCCCCTAGGCACAACTATGAAAAAACAACCGACAAAAATGGGTCGCAACTCCTGCAGCTCTGTCACATGCTGGATCTATACATAGTCAATGGTAGGCTTCGAAGAGACTCCTATGGTAGGTACACCTATAGCTCATCTCCTGGCAGTAGCACTGTAGACTACTTTATCACTGGCCTCAACCCAGAGTCTCTCAGAGCGTTCACAGTCAGCCCACTGACACCCCTATCAGATCACAGCAAAATCACAGTCTACATGAACAGAGTTATGCTCAATCATGAGGCATCAAAGCCAAAGGAACTGAATAATATTAAGAAATGCTATAGATGGAAGGAAAGTAGTGTGGAAATCGACCAAAAAACAATTAGG
>NC_074685.1:0-32500 GCF_029448725.1 Salvelinus fontinalis | reverse complement strand
ACAAGTGGGGATAGAGAGGGACAAAGAAAGAGAGTGAAAGAATTAAATTAGACTTCATGTGCCCTAAAACCCCCTCTAAAATCCGCTGGCAAATCCGTCTTTGGTTCAGCAGGGTTTTAAACCTTCTCCTTATATAGAATAATCTACAGCTGATCTCTGCTCAGAATCATGGAGTAAAGATGGAGATGATTTTGTGAGAGTGTACTGGTACATCGGGGTGTGTGTGTGTGTGTGTGTGTGTGTGTGTGTGTGTGTGTGTGAGACCACTGGTGTACTAGTGTGACACTGTGTTTGGATACAGGGCAGCAGATGAGGAATGTATCGTTACTGCCCCTTCCACCCTGCAGGTCTAGACCACGGATCATCAACTCGTTTCGGCCGCGGGACCATTTTTTGCTTGAGCGGATGGCCTGAGAGGGGGACGGAACATAATTACAAATCATTTGTAGACTGCAAATTGACCGCAAGAAGCCCAAACAGATATTATGTTTGACCCATTGTTTGATACCTTTATTCATGGCACGTTTTTACAGCCCGGTACTGGGTTACCTTCAGACGACTCCCATGAAGCTTTTGTGCCTCGTAGAGCTAAAGTGTCCTCTTTAGATATTGGTTTGTAAGCTCCAACGGTTCGGTCTGGACAGTCGGTTTTGTGAGAAGACCTCTTCAGGCTTGTGGGTGTCGCAGAGCAGAACAACCAAAACTAACTAGATGGAATAGAACTTTATACTGGTAAAAAGGGCTGAGCTGTAGTGAAACTGCACAGATTACTTGGTGTTCATCTCCTGCATTATAACACCAGGTCATTACTTGGTGTTCATCTCCTGCATTATAACACCAGGTCATTACTTGGTGTTCATCTCCTGCATTATAACACCAGGTCATTACTTGGTGTTCATCTCCTGCATTATAACACCAGGTCATTACTTGGTGTTCATCTTCTGCATTATAACACCAGGTCATTACTTGGTGTTCATCTCCTGCATTATAACACCAGGTCATTACTTGGTGTTCATCTCCTGCATTATAACACCAGGTCATTACTTGGTGCTCATCTCCTGCATTAGAACACCAGGTCATTACTGGTTTTGACTGAGCAGTGGGCAGTCCTTTACCTCTGGTTGGGTTTTGTGACTAGGCAGTCCTTTACTTTACTGCTGCCAATGACTGGAACGAACTACAAAAATCTCTGAAACTGGAAACACCTATCTCCCTCACTAGCTTTAAGCACCAGCTGTCAGAGCAGCTCATAGATTACTGCACCTGTACATAACCCATCTACAATTTAGCCCAAACAACTACCTCTTTACCTACTGTATTTATTAATTAATTTATTTAGCTCCTTTGCACCCCATTATTTCTGTCTCTACCTTGCACTTTCTTCCAATGCAAACCAACCATTCCAGTGTTTTTTTAGTTTTTATTTTACTTGCTGTGTTGTACTCACTTCGCCTCCATGGCCTTTTTATATTTTTATTTATTTATACATATATCTGTTTGCCTTCACCTCCCTTATCTCACCTCACTTGCTCACATTGTATATAGACTTATTTTTTTTCACTGTATTATTGACTATATGTTTGTTTTTACTCCATGTGTAACTATGTGTTGTTGTATGTGTCGAACTGCTTTGCTTTATCTTGGCCAGGTCGCAATTGTAAATGAGAACGTGTTCTCAATTTGCCTACCTGGTTAAATAAAGGTTAAATAAATAAATAAATAAATAAATAAATTACCTCTGGTTGGGTTTTGTGACTAGGCAGTCCTTTACCTCTGGTTGGGTTTTGTGACTAGGCAGTCCTTTACCTCTGGTTGGGTTTTGTGACTAGGCAGTCCTTTACCTCTGGTTGGGTTTTGTGACTAGGCAGTCCTTTACCTCTGGTTGGGTTTTGTGACTAGGCAGTCCTTTACCTCTGGTTGGGTTTTGTGACTAGGCAGTCCTTTACCTCTGGTTGGGTTTTGTGACTAGGCAGTCCTTTACCTCTGGTTGGGTTTTGTGAATAGGCAGTCCTTTACCTCTGGTTGGGTTTTGTGACTAGGCAGTCCTTTACCTCTGGTTGGGTTTTGTGACTAGGCAGTCCTTTACCTCTGGTTGGGTTTTGTGACTAGGCAGTCCTTTACCTCTGGTTGGGTTTTGTGACTAGGCAGTCCTTTACCTCTGGTTGGGTTTTGTGACTAGGCAGGGTTGTCCTGTATTAATTAGCTGTGTACATCCACAATCCCACTACCTCAACCCAATCGACATGGTTTGATCTGAGTCGGACCGCAGAGTGAAGGAAAAGCAGCCAGGTGGCATTCCAGGTGAAACTGGTTGAGAGAACGCCAAGATTGTGCAAAGCTGTCATCAAGGCAAAGGGTGGCTATTTGAAGAATCTCAAATATAAAATATATTTTGATTTGTTTAACACTTTTTTGCTTACTACATGATTCCATATGTGTTAGTTCATAGTTTTGATGTCTTCGCTATTATTCCACAATGTAGAAAATAGTAAAAAAATTAAGAAAAACCCTGGAATGAGTAGGTGTGTCCAAACTTTTAACGGGTAGTGTATATATACATTTATACTACTGTTTTTGTTTTGTTTCTGTTTTTAATTACCGTTTATATTTTTAGTTTTTCCATCGCAACTTTTTTCCCTCATTCAACCTTTTCACTCCGGACGCTTTATCTGGACATGGTTCGTCAACACCTTCAACAGCCGAAGCTAAGTAGTAACATTAACATGATGTCTTCTAATTGCAGTCGCTGTACTCATAATATACAGGAGAACGATCGCCTTACGGCGAAAATAGCTGTGCTGCAAGCCCAGCTTCAGACGCAATCGTTAGGCAAGGGTATTTTCAGTGTAGGAAAGGAAGAAACAGCGTCTGTGCCACCAGTAAGTACAGATAGTAACGTTAGTATAAATCCCCCCGCACAGTCCCCGCAGCCGGACAACTTTCTCATGGCTTCTGGAGGGAAATGCTGTTGGAATGCTCAACCGGTGTCGCTCATTCAGCCGACAGAAACTTTCAACCGGTTTTCCCCATTATGTAGCGAGTCGGAGTCTGAGTCTGAGTCTTCTCTTGTCTCTACTCCTCCCGTTACGGGGTCTGAGACGCCGAAGGCTCCCACCGTTAGCTCTGACAAATTGAAAACCCTAGTCATTGGCGACTCCATTACCCGCAGTATTAGACTTAAAACGAATCACCCAGCGATCATACACTGTTTACCAGGGGGCAGGGCTACCGACGTTAAGGCTAATCTTAAGATGGTGCTGGCTAAAGCTAAATCTGGCGAGTGTAGAGAGTATAGAGATATTGTTATCCACGTCGGCACCAACGATGTTAGGATGAAACAGTCAGAGGTCACCAAGTGCAACATAGCTTCAGCGTGTAAATCAGCTAGAAAGATGTGTCGGCATCGAGTAATTGTCTCTGGCCCCCTCCCAGTTAGGGGGAGTGACGAGCTCTACAGCAGAGTCTCAGCACTCAATCGCTGGTTGAAAACTGTTTTCTGCCCCTTCCAAAAGATAGAATTTGTAGATAATTGGCCCTCTTTCTGGGACTCACCCACAAACAGGACCAAGCCTGACCTGCTAAGGAGTGACGGACTCCATCCTACCTGGAGGGGTGCTCTCATCTTATCTACCAACATAGATAGGGCTCTAACTCCTTTAGCCCCACAATGAAATAGGGTGCAGGCCAGGCAGCAGGCTGTTAGCCAACCTGCCAGCTTAGTGGAGTCTGCCAATAGCACAGTCAGTGTAGTCAGCTCAGCCATACCCATTGAGACTGTGTCTGTGCCTCGACCTAGGTTGGGCAAAACTAAACATGGCGGTGTTCGCCTTAGCAATCTTATTAGGATAAAGACCTCCTCCATTCCTGCCATTATTGAAAGAGATCGTGATACCTCACATCTCAAAATAGGGTTACTTAATGTTAGATCCCTCACTTCAAAGGCAGTCATAGTCAATGAACTAATCACTGATCATAATCTTGATGTGATTGGCCTGACTGAAACATGGCTTAAGCCTGATGAATTTACTGTGTTAAATGAGGCCTCACCTCCTGGTTACACTAGTGACCATATCCCCCGTGCATCCCGCAAAGGCGGAGGTGTTGCTAACATCTACGATAGCAAATTTCAATTTACAAAAAAAAAAATGGCGTTTTCGTCTTTTGAGCTTCTAGTCATGAAATCTATGCAGCCTACTCAATCACTTTTTATAGCTACTGTTTACAGGCCTCCTGGGCCATATACAGCGTTCCTCTCTGAGTTTCCTGAATTCCTATCAGACCTTGTAGTCATAGCAGATCATATTCTAATTTTTGGTGATTTTAATATTCACATGGAGAAGTCCACAGACCCACTCCAAAAGTCTTTCGGAGCCATCATCGACTCAGTGGGTTTTGTCCAACATGTCTCTGGACCTACTCACTGCCACAGTCATACTCTGGACCTAGTTTTGTCCCATGGAATAAATGTTGTAGATCTTAATGTTTTTCCACATAATCCTGGACTATCGGACCACCATTTTATTACGTTTGCAATCGCAACAAATAATCTGCTCAGACCCCAACCAAGGAGCATCAAAAGTCGTGCTATAAATTCTCAGACAACACAAAAATTCCTTGATGCCCTTCCAGACTCCTTCTGCCTACCCAAGGACGTCAGAGGACAAAAATCAGTTAACCTGTTGGGGATGGGGGCGCTGTTTAGACTACTTATGCTAATTTGGCTAATTTTTTAAACGGCTTCCCACAAAATCCTTGATCGTACAATATGCATATTATTATTATTATTGGATAGAAAACAGTCTATAGTTTCTATAGGAGTTGAAATTTTGTCTCTAAGTGGAACAGAGCCCATTCTACAGCAATTTCCCTGACATGGAGTCAGATTTGAGAAATGTTGGCCACTCTTCTGAAGTCATTTAAAAGGGCACTGTCGTTGCTATGACTATACGGACACTTCTTACGTCTTCCCCTGGATGCCTTTACGTGATGACGATTCCAACGGGGTCGATTGCACGTTCACAGGCCCTACAAATGAAAAAACCCTGAAGCTAGTCATTCTTTGGGAGCTGCGTCATGAGCAAAGTGGACACCGGCGCGCACCTGTTCCAAGCGTTAGTTTAGCCTGTTATATTTCTCCGGTCATCTTTTCACTCGTTATAGGAGTTAAAAACATCATAAGGTAGTTAATTTAAAGCGTTTTATAGCAATTTATATCCGTTTAGTGCGATTTTGGGACATTTATTTTTGCAACGATGTGAAAAGTTGGGCACGCTTTTCAGTTCATCCCGAACGCAGTTGACTTTTCCACATGGCAAGAGGACAGCTTTCCACCAAAAGACGATTTCTCCCAAGAAAGGATCCTTTGCCCAAGATACTGATGGAAGAACAGCTCAAGGTAGGACATTTTTATTATGATAAATCGTGTTTCTGTCGAAACATTTTAGTGGCTTAGGACGCCATGTTTTTTGACGTAGCTTCGCTTGGCGCAAATTGTATTGAAAAGTAAGGATAAATTAAAAAATGTAATAACGCAATTGTATTAAGAATTAAATTGTCTATCAATCCCTGTCCACCCTATATTTTTTAGTCACGTTTATGAGTATTTATGTATAAGAGTAGATCACTGTCTAAGTGGCGCAAGGACATTTTCTGACCAGCTGAGCTACATTTCACATTGTCTAACCATGATTTTGGTGGCTAAATATAAACATTTTCGATCAAACTCTATATGGATTGTGTAATATGATGTTACAGGAGTGTCATCTGAAGAATTCTGAGAAGGTTAGTGAAAAAATTAATATATTTTTGGCGATGTTGACGTTATCGCCCACTTTGGCTAGAATCAATGCTGGGCTGCTATGTGCTATGTGCTATGCTAATATAACGATTTATTGTGTTTTCGCTGTAAGACACTTAGAAAATCTGAAATATTGTCTGTATTCACAGGATCTGTGTCTTTCGATTCGTGTATGCTGTGTATTTTTACGAAATGTTTGATGATTAGTAGTTAGGTAAACACGTTGCTCATTGTAATTATTCTAGTCCATTTGTGATGGTGGGTGCAATTGTAAACTATGCCATATACCTGAAATATGCACTTTTTTCTAACAAAACCTATCCCATACCATAAATATGTTATCAGACTGTCATCTAATGAGTTTTTTTGTTGGTTAGGGGCTATAAATATCTTAGTTTAGCCGAATTGGTGATGGCTACTGGTGTTGGTGGACAAATAAAAGATGGTGGATTATGCTAATGTGTTTTTAGGTAATAGATGTACATCTTTACATATTGTGTCTTCCCTGTAAAACATTTTAAAAATCGGAAATGTTGACTGGATTCACAAGATCTGTGTCTTTCATTAGCTGTATTGGACTTTAATGTGTGAAAGTTAAATATTTTAAAAAAATATTTTTTTTGAATTTCGCGGCACTGGTTTTTCAGTGGGGGGGGGGGGGGTGTGCCGCTAGCGCCACGCTGATCCTAGACAGGTTAACCACTTAACTGAGGAACTCAATTTAACCTTGCGCAATACCCTAGATGCAGTTGCACCCCTAAAAACGAAAAACATTTGTCATAAGAAACTAGCTCCCTGGTATACAGAAAATACCCGAGCTTTGAAGCAAGCTTCCAGGAAATTGGAACGGAAATGGCGCCACACAAAACTGGAAGTCTTCCGACTAGCTTGGAAAGACAGTACCGTGCAGTACCGAAGAGCCCTCACTGCTGCTCGATCATCCTACTTTTCCAACTTAATCGAGGAAAATAAGAACAATCCAAAATTTATTTTTGATACTGTTGCAAAGCTAACTAAAAAGCAGCATTCCCCAAGAGAGGATGGCTTTCACTTCAGCAGTAATAAATTCATGAACTTCTTTGAGGAAAAGATCATGACCATTAGAAAGCAAATTACGGACTCCTTTTTGAATCTGCGTATTCCTCCAGGGCTTAGCTGTCCTGGATCTGCACAGCTCTGCGAGGGCCTGGGATCGGGAGAGACACTTAAGTGTTTTAGTACTATATCTCTTGACACAATGATGAAAATAATCATGGCCTCTAAACCTTCAAGCTGCATACTGGATCCTATTCCTACTAAACTGCTGAAGGAGCTGCTTCCTGTGCTTGGCCCTCCTATGTTGAACATAATAAACAGCTCTCTATCCACCGGATGTGTACCAAACTCACTAAAAGTGGCAGTGATAAAGCCTCTCTTGAAAAAGCCAAACCTTGACCCGGAAAATATAAAAAACTATCGGCCTATATCGAATCTTCCATTCCTCTCAAAAATTTTAGAAAAAGCTGTTGCGCAGCAACTCACTGCCTTCCTGAAGACAAACAATGTATACGAAATGCTTCAGTCTGGTTTTAGACCCCATCATAGCACTGAGACTGCACTTGTGAAGGTGGTAAATGACCTTTTAATGGCGTCAGACCGAGGCTCTGCATCTGTCCTCGTGCTACTAGACCTTAGTGCTGCCTTTGACACCATCGATCACCACATTCTTTTGGAGAGACTGGAAACCCAAATTGGTCTACACGGACAAGTTCTGGCCTGGTTTAGATCTTACCTGTCGGAAAGATATCAGTTTGTCTCTGTGAATGGTCTGTCCTCTGACAAATCAACTGTACATTTCGGTGTTCCTCAAGGTTCCGTTTTAGGACCACTATTGTTTTCACTATATATTTTACCTCTTGGGGATGTTATTCGAAAACATAATGTTAACTTTCACTGCTATGCGGATGACACACAGCTGTACATTTCAATGAAACATGGTGAAGCCCCAAAATTGCCCTCGCTAGAAGCCTGTGTTTCAGACATAAGGAAGTGGATGGCTGAAAACTTTCTACTTTTAAACTCGGACAAAACAGAGATGCTTGTTCTAGGTCCCAAGAAACAAAGAGATCTTCTGTTAAATCTGACAATTCATCTTGATGGTTGTAAAGTCGTCTCAAATAAAACTGTGAAGGACCTCGGCGTTACTCTTGACCCTGATCTCTCTTTTGACGAACATATCAAGACTGTTTCAAGGACAGCTTTTTTCCATCTACGTAACATTGCAAAAATCAGAAATTTTCTGTCCAAAAATGATGCAGAAAAATTAATCCATGCATTTGTTACTTCTAGGTTAGACTACTGCAATGCTCTACTTTCCGGCTACCCGGATAAAGCACTAAATAAACTTCAGTTAGTGCTAAATACGGCTGCTAGAATCCTGACTAGAACCAAGAAATTTGATCATATTACTCCAGTGCTAGCTTCCCTACACTGGCTTCCCGTTAAGGCAAGGGCTGATTTCAAGGTTTTACTGTTAACCTTTAAAGCGTTACATGGGCTTGCTCCTACCTATCTTTCCGAGTTGGTCCTGCCGTACATACCTACACGTACGCTACGGTCACAAGACGCAGGCCTCCTAATTGTCCCTAAAATTTCTAAGCAAACAGCTGGAGGCAGGGCTTTCTCCTATAGAGCTCCATTTTTATGGAACAGTCGAACTACCCATGTGAGAGACGCAGACTCAGTCTCAACCTTTAAGTCTTTACTGAAGACTTATCTCTTCAGTAGGTCATATGATTGAGTGTAGTCTGGCCCAGGAGTGTGAAGGTGAACGGAAAGGCTCTGGAGCAACGAACCGCCCTTGCTGTCTCTCCAGGGCCGGTTCCCCTCTCTCCACTGGGATTCTCTGCCTCTAACCCTGTTACTGGGGCTGAGTCACTGGCTTGCTGGTGCTCTTTCATGCCGTCCCTAGGAGGGGTGCGTCACTTGAGTGGGTTGAGTTACTGACGTGAACTTCCTGTCTGGGTTGGCGCCCCCCCCCTGGTTGTGCTGTGGTGGAGGCCTTTGTGGGCTATACTCGGCCTTGTCTCAGGATTGTAAGTTGGTGGTTGAGGATATCCCCTAGTGGTGTGGGGGCTGTGCTTTGGCAGAGTGGGTGGGGTTATATCCTTCCTGTTTGGCCCTGTCCGGGGGTTTCTTCGGATGGGGCCACAGTGTCTCCTGACCGCTCCTGTCTCAGCCTCCAGTATTTATGCTGCAGTAGTTTATGTGTCGGGGGGCTAGGGTCAGTTGGTTATACCTGGAATACTTCTCCTGTCTTATCCAGTGTCCTGTGTGAATTTAAGTATGCTCTCTCTAATTCTCTCGTTCTCTCTTTCTCTCTGAGAACCTGAGCCCTAGGACCATACGTCAGGACTACCGGGCATGCTGACACCTTGCTGTCGCCAGTCCGCCCGGCCTTGCTGCTATTCCAGTTTCAACTGTTTCTGCCTGCGGTTACGAAACCCCTACCTGTCCCAGACCTGCTGTTTTCAACTCTTAATGATCGGCTATGAAAAGCCAACTGAGATTTATTCCTGATTATTATTTGACCATGCTTGTCATTTATGAACATTTTGAAAATCTTGGCTCTCTCTAATTTTCTCCTTCTCTCTTTCTCTCGGAGGACCTGAGCCCTAGGACCATACGTCGGGACTACCGGCCGTGGTGACTCCTTGCTGCCCCCAGTCCGCCTGGCCTTGCTGCTATTCCAGTTTCAACTCTTCTGCCTGCGGTTATGGAACCCCTACCTGTCCCAGACCTGCTGTTTTCAACTCTTAATGATCGGCTATGAAAAGCCAACTGAGATTTATTCCTGATTATTATTTGACCATGCTTGTCATTTATGAACATTTTGAAAATCTTGGCTCTCTCTAATTTTCTCCTTCTCTCTTTCTTTCTCTCGGAGGACCTGGGCCCTGGACCATGCGTCGGGACTGCCGCCCGTGGTGACTCCTTGCTGTCCCCAGTCCGCCTGGCCTTGCTGCTATTCCAGTTTCAGCTGTTCTGCCTGCGGTTATGGAACCGCCACCTGTCCCAGACCTGTTGTTTTTCAACTCTTAATGATCAGCCATGAAAAGCCAACTGAAAATTATTCATGATTATTATTTGACCATGCTTGTCACTTATGAACATTTTTGAACATCTTGGCATAGTTCTGTTATAATCTCCACCCGGCACAGCCAGAAGAGGACTGGCCACCCCTCATAGCCTGGTTCCTCTCTAGGTTTCTTCCTAGGTTTTGGCCTTTCTAGGGAGTTTTTCCTAGCCACCGTGCTTCTACACCTGCATTCTAGCTGTTTGGGGTTTTAGGCTGGGTTTCTGTACAGCACTTCGAGATATTATCTGATGTACGAAGGGCTATATAAAATAAAATTGATTGATTGATTGACTACGACATTGCTTATCCTAATATTTATATATTTATTCATTACATTCTTTTTACTTTTAGATGTGTGTGTATTGTTAGATATTACTGCACTGTTGGAGCTAGGAACACAAGCATTTCACTACACCCTCAATAACATCTGCTAAATATGTGTATTCAACCAATACAATTTGATTTGGTTTGTGTGTTGACTATGAACTGGGCAGTGTTCTGGCTATGTGAAGTTTTGTCAGTATGACTTATACTTGGAGCCTATTAGGGACTAGGCTCCAAGTATAACCGCCGAAGTCGGTCCCTCTCCTTGTTCGGGCGGTGTTCGGCGGTCGACGTCACCGACCTTCTAGCCATCATTCGCTTTCCTGCGCTTGACTTCCCTGCCACCCGACACCCATTGCAGCAGGCTTGTACTGTATTTCTGCTCCGGGTGAATACTGATCTTACACTCGGGCTGTGTGGTGAGTCTGAGTGTCTCGGATCTCTCTCCAGGGCCGTTGTCGTTGTAGGCCACCACTCTGAAGGAGTAGGTCTCCTCTGGCTTCAGGTTACTGACAGTCATCTGGAGGGTCTCTGCCTCCGACACGTTCACAGACCTCTCCCTGAAACAAAAACAGACACAGAATACTCCCTGTAATTACAAACACAGTCATAGAGACTGCTCCCTCAAACAACAACAGACACGGACTGCTCCCTCAAACAACAGACAGAGAGACAGAGTAGACACACACACAGACACACAGACACACAGACACAGACACACACACACACACACACACACACACACACACACACACACACACACACACACACACACACACACACACACACACACACACACACACACACACACACACACACACACACACACACACACACAGAGAGACACACAGACACACACAACGACACACATACACACACATACACACACACACACAGACACACAGAGACACACATACTCTCTCACACACACACACACACACACACACACACACACACACACACACACACACACACACACACACACACACACACACACACACACACACACACACACACACACACACACACACACACACACACACACACACACACACAGACACAGACTCCCAGTAAGGAGAAACAGGATCAGAATAAAACACTGGAAATGGCATCAGACTGCCTTTACAAAATTCCATTCAATCCATATAATCCCTACTGCAGAAACGGTAATCCCACGGGATTACAGCACCTCTTCTTCCCCATTCAAACCTCACTGACTAGATGGGCCCTGAGATGGATATTTTTTTTTAAATACTATTTAAAGTGATGATCAGTGACTGCACTGACAATATTGCTCTCCCAGTTCCAGCCCCCCCAGCCCCCCAGCCCCCCAGCCCCCTGCATCCAGCAACTTGAGGGAGGTTTGTCAAATGCTCAGTCTGCTCTGCTCTCAAGTGGTTGGCCAGGGACATTGGTAAAGTCTCACCTAACTCAACAAATAGCTGGCAGATGACTCTCTGCCTGTTATTTCTTATGGGAATGAGCTGAATACCCCCTATGACTTTACATCTCAGAGGTGGCTTGGGCTATTGTACCTAAACGTGCATTTGTGTTCAGGACTCGTACCCTGACATTCTGGTTGTCTAGGAAACATGGTTAAACGGTTCAGTCTCTGTTGAAGACATTGGGGTAGATTATTATTTCTAGTGGAGTATTTGCATATGATCTTATTGAACTGTGTCCCTTGGTATGTAATAGAGACACGAATCAGCAAAAAACTCATCCTAGTTTAATTAAGAAGAGACATTTTAAAAGGTTTTCTCCTCTTCGGTTTTTACTTATGATTTCACCACGGTCTCCTATATCCCCGACCGTGAGCTCTAGAAATGTTCTCTTACATATTTAATCCTTTGGCAGATAAACACGCCCCTTTTAAACAATTCAGAGTCAAAGATAGATCTACCTCTTGATTTTTGTTTCGGAGCTAACTGAGCTCATTCAGATGAGAAATCCGGCCTTGGCCAAAGCAAGGAAAACTGACACTGTAGCGGACTGGCAATCGATCAGACAACTGAGAATGTCACTCCCTGACCTTAGTTCCTTTTTTATGTCTCTATTTTGGTTTGGTCGAGGCGTGAGTTGGGGTGGGCAATCTATCTTTTTGTTCTATGTTTTCTATTTCTAGGTGTTTGGTCGGGTGTGGTTCTCAATCAGAGGCAGCTGTCTATCGTTGTCTCTGATTGAGAATCATACTTAGGTTTTTTTTTACCCACCTGTGGTTTGTGGGTAGTTGTTTTCTGTTTTGTGTTGCTGCACCTGACAGGACTGTTTCGTTTTCGTTTTCATTCTCTTTGTTATTTTGTTTAGTGTTTCTGTTTTTAATAAAATATAACATGAACACTTACCACGCTGCGCATTGGTCCGACTACTCTTCATCCGACGACGGATATTGTCACAGAGAAACAGATTTCTACATTTCTACGCTCTATGTCTGATTATGTTGGGGATCCGTTTCTCTTGTTCCCTCGCCGAAGTTCCGTTAGTTTATTTCACGTTAATACAAGGCTATGTTTTCATTTATAAAGGCCTTTTACTAAACGTTCCACCGTACCGAACATCATTACTAAACTTTAGACATATGAGTTACCACCTCTTGGTCTCGGGGGATGTTTTAACTCGGGAAATTAATTTGGTCTCTACTGAGTTAAGTAAATCAACTTTTAGTTTAATTGCACCTTATTTGTGGAACAATCTTCAAGAGTATTTAACCTACCTGTTGAACCTGTAGTATTTAACCTGTTGACCCCTGTAGTATTTAACCTGTTGATCCTGTAGTATTTAACCTGTTGACCCTGTAGTATTTAACCTGTTGACCCTGTAGTATTTAACCTGTTGACCCCTGTAGTATTTAACCTGTTGACCCTGTAGTATTTAACCTGTTGACCCTGTAGTATTTAACCTGTTGACCCTGTAGTATTTAACCTGTTGACCCTGTAGTATTTAACCTGTTGACCCTGTAGTATTTAACCTGTTGACCCCTGTAGTATTTGACCTACCTGTTGACCCTGTAGTATTTAACCTGTTGACCCTGTAGTATTTAACCTGTTGACCCTGTAGTATTTAACCTGTTGACCCCTGTAGTATTTAACCTGTTGACCCTGTAGTATTTAACCTGTTGACCCTGTAGTATTTAACCTGTTGACCCTGTAGTATTTAACCTGTTGACCCTGTAGTATTTAACCTGTTGACCCCTGTAGTATTTAACCTGTTGACCCTGTAGTATTTAACCTGTTGACCCTGTAGTATTTAACCTGTTGACCCTGTAGTATTTAACCTGTTGACCCTGTAGTATTTAACCTGTTGACCCCTGTAGTATTTAACCTGTTGACCCTGTAGTATTTAACCTGTTGACCCTGTAGTATTTAACCTGTTGACCCTGTAGTATTTAACCTGTTGACCCTGTAGTGTTTAACCTGTTGACCCCGTAGTATTTAACCTGTTGACCCTGTAGTATTTAACCTACCTGTAGTATTTAACCTGTTGACCAGGTAGTATTTAACCTGTTGACCCTGTAGTATTTAACCTGTTGACCCTGTAGTATTTAACCTGTTGACCCTGCAGTATTTAACCTGTTGACTCTGTAGTATTTAACCTGTTGACCCTGTAGTATTTAACCTGTTGACCCCTGTAGTATTTAACCTGTTGACCCTGTAGTATTTAACCTGTTGACCCTGTAGTATTTAACCTGTTGACCCTGTAGTATTTAACCTGTTGACCCTGTAGTATTTAACATGTTGACCCCTGTAGTATTTAACCTGTTGACCCTGTAGTATTTAACCTGTTGACCCTGTAGTATTTAACCTGTTGACCCTGTAGTATTTAACCTGTTGACCCTGTAGTATTTAACCTGTTGACCCTGTAGTATTTAACCTGTTGACCCTGTAGTATTTAACCTGTTGACCCCTGTAGTATTTAACCTGTTGACCCTGTAGTATTTAACCTGTTGACCCCTGTAGTATTTAACCTGTTGACCCTGTAGTATTTAACCTGTTGACCCTGTAGTATTTAACCTGTTGACCCTGTAGTATTTAACCTGTTGACCCTGTAGTATTTAACCTGTTGACCCTGTAGTATTTAACCTACCTGTTGACCCTGTAGTATTTAACCTGTTGACCCTGTAGTATTTAACCTGTTGACCCTGTAGTATTTAACCTGTTGACCTTGTAGTATTTAACCTGTTGACCCTGTAGTATTTAACCTGTTGACCCTGTAGTATTTAACCTGTTGACCCTGTAGTATTTAACCTACCTGTTGACCCTGTAGTATTTAACCTGTTGACCCTGTAGTATTTAACCTGTTGACCCCTGTAGTATTTAACCTGTTGACCCTGTAGTATTTAACCTGTTGACCCTGTAGTATTTAACCTGTTGACCCTGTAGTATTTAACCTGTTGACCGTGTCGTATCTTACTGTACCTGTTGACCGTGTCCTGGGAGTAGTAGATGCCGTAGGTCTGGACAGTTCCTCTGGTCTCCTGCGGGGGGCGCCAGCTGAGGCGGACAAAACGGCTGGACACTAGGACAGGGGCCACGTCACGGGGAGCAGAGGGGAGGAGGACACCTGAGCTGGGGACAACTGGTGGGGGAGGAGAGGAGTAAGTCAAAGAAGTAGGGGACTCAGGGCTAGGGACCTGAGGAGCTGGTGTTGGGCTGGCTACTGGTTCTAGGTAGGTATGTTAGTTATTTAGGAAGTAGGGAGGGAGGGAAGGAAGGAAGGGAAGACGAGGAGATAGAGAAGGAGGAGGAGAGGAGGGAAGGAGGGAGGGAGGAAGACGGCGAGGACGAGGGAGTGAGGGAAAGAGGGAAGTGAGGACGGGGAGGAAGAGGAGGAGGAGAGAAGGGAAGGCAGGGAGGGAAGGAGGACACGGACGAGGGAGGGAGGGAGGGAGGGGCAATAGGACGAGGACAAGGGAGGGAGGGATGGAATGAATAAGACAAGAGGAGTATGGCCGATGGAATGAGAAGATAAGGAAAGAAAGGAAGAACAAGTGATAAAGAAGATCATAGACAATATCATTATTTTCAGTAAAGATAGTTAAATACAGTGCAGTAGAAGTGTCATTCAGAAGATACAGTAGCAGTTAAAGAGAGGAGAGAGAGAGAGAGAGAGAGAGAGAGAGAGAGAGAGAGAGAGAGAGAGAGAGAGAGAGAGAGAGAGAGAGAGAGAGAGAGAGAGAGAGAGAGATGTTTAAAGTTGAGTAGCTGAATGTAAAGCGGTGGTTACAGCATTGTATGTAATATACCGTAACATTGTATGTAATATACCTTAACATTGTATGTAATATACCGTAACATTGTATGTAATATGATGTAACACTGAATATCCTGTTGACTGTATGTTGGGGACATGATAAATGTATGGATCTGAAGCCATGTATGTTCTGGAATGAGATCAGACATGTTCAGATGGACATGCCATCCTTAAAGGAATGTATTGATACAGTCATGTTACTGTTTGACATCAAGGCATTACTTATGGACAACATATGCCATTGATTCATCAAAACTGGGATATATGGAATGAAAGCTAACTATAATCCTAAGGCTAACTATAACCATAAATGCTAACTATAATGATAAAGGCTAACTATAATGATAAAGGCTAACTATAATGATAAAGGCTAAGTATAATGATAAAGGCTAACTATAATGATAAAGGCTAACTATAATGATAAAGGCTAACTATAATGATAAAGGATAACTATAATGATAAAGGCTAACTATAATGATAAAGGCAAACTATAATGATAAAGACTAACTATAATGATAAAAGATAACTATAATGATAAAGGATAACTATAATGATAAAGGCTAACTATAATGATAAAGGCTAACTATAATGATAAAGGCTAACTATAACATAAAGGCTAACTATGACCATAATGGCTAACTATAATGATAAAGGCTAACTATAATGATAAAGGCTAACTATAATGATAAAGGCTAACTATAACATAAAGGCTAACTATGACCATAAAGGCTAACTATAATGATAAAGGCTAACTATAATGATAAAGGCTAACTCTAATGATAAAGGCTAACTATAACATAAAGGCTAACTAGAATGATAAAGGCTAACTATAATGACAAAGGCTAACTATAATCATAAAGGCTAACTATAATGATAAAGGCTAACTATAATGATAAAGGCTAACTATAATTATAAAGGCTAACTATAATGATAAAGGCTAACTATAATGATAAAGACTAACTATAATGATAAAGACTAACTATACCATAAAGGCTAACTATAACATAAAGGCTAACTATAATGATAAAGGCTAACTATAACATAAAGGCTAACTATAATGATAAAGGCTAACTATAATGATAAAGGCTAACTATAATTATAAAGGCTAACTATAATGATAAAGGCTAACTATAATGATAAAGACTAACTATAATGATAAAGACTAACTATACCATAAAGGCTAACTATAACATAAAGGCTAACTATAATGATAAAGGCTAACTATAATGATAAAGACTAACTATAATGACAAAGGCTAACTATAACATAAAGGCTAACTATAACATAAAGGCTAACTATAATGATAAAGGCTAACTATAATGATAAAGGCTAACTTTAATGATAAAGGCTAACTATAATGATAGAGGCTAACTATAATGATAAAGGCTAACTATAATCATATGGGCTAACTAAAACCATAAAAGCTATAACCAACAAATGTTCTATTTTCTCCCTGTAGCTGTCTGGACATCTTGCCCCATTGAAACTAAAGAGAAGTAATGCCTGTCAGAGTGGGACTGGGTCAACACTAGGAGCTCAGAATAGTCTGATACTGTAGGTAGAGAGACAACACTAGGAGTCAGACCAGGTGTGGTAACTCTAATACTGTAGGTAGAGAGACAACACTAGGTGTCAGACCAGATGTGGTAACTCTAATACTGTAGGTAGAGAGACAACACTAGGTGTCAGACCAGGTGTGGTAACTCTAATACTGTAGGTAGAGAGACAACACTAGGTGTCAGACCAGGTATGGTAACTATAATACTGTAGGTAGAGAGACAACACTAGGTGTCAGACCAGATGTGGTAACTCTAATACTGTAGGTAGAGAGACAACACTAGGTGTCAGACCAGGTGTGGTAACTCTAATACTGTAGGTAGAGAGACAACACTAGGTGTCAGACCAGGTGTGGTAACTCTAATACTGTAGGTAGAGAGACAACACTAGGAGTCAGACCAGGTGTGGTAACTCTAATACTGTAGGTAGAGAGACAACACTAGGAGTCAGACCAGGTGTGGTAACTCTAATACTGTAGGTAGAGAGACAACACTAGGAGTCAGACCAGGTGTGGTAACTCTAATACTGTAGGTAGAGAGACAACACTAGGTGTCAGACCAGGTGTGGTAACTCTAATACTGTAGGTAGAGAGACAACACTAGGTGTCAGACCAGGTGTGGTAACTCTAATACTGTAGGTAGAGAGACAACACTAGGTGTCAGATCAGGTGTGGTAACTCTAATACTGTAGGTAGAGAGACAACACTAGGAGTCAGGCCAGGTGTGGTAGCTCTAATACTGTAGGTAGAGAGACAACACTAGGTGTCAGACCAGGTGTGGTAACTCTAATACAACACTAGGAGTCAGACCAGGTGTGGTAACTCTAATACTGTAGGTAGAAACTGTGGCTGACTGTGGCCCAGTCCAAAAAGAAGCTGACAGGCTTGTCTCACCTCTGATAATGCTCTGATGCAGAATATGGTCATATCACACACTAACCTCACACACACACACACCATCCCATGTCACACTCACCAGCCTTACAACTTAACACACAACGTCGTCAGGGAATGAGTGTCAGAAGCACCAACCTCACCCTGTTAACTCACTGAAGAACACAGCAGACACTTGGCACAACACAATCTCTGTCTAGGGTATTACTACCACAAGGAAACATAACGTATGAACACATTTCATACAAATATATATCTGAAAAGAAAGAAGGTGAGATTTTCCACAGACTAACACGTTCACCCCCACATCTGGGGTGAGAAGATGTTGTCTTTTGATAAAGGTGGTCGTAAAAATCCAATTTATCTGTCCAAACTCCCCGAGACAAAAGGTCAGAGGTGTATCCTGTGGATATTGTTTAAATGCTTTGTCTCGTACCGTACAGTACGTCAATACTCTGCTACAGCTGCTAGAGTGCTAGGCTACGTGCCAAAATCCCACCCTATTCACTTTTTATAGTGCACTACTTTTGACCCAGGGCCCCATAGAGACTAGGGTGCCATTTGGGTGAACGTCGTTGACTGCTCCACTGCACTGACCTACACACATCACACTTTGGGAGTAGAGCTATTAGACAAGCCTTAAGCCTCTGTCGGGAAAGGAAGGAGGGAGGGAGGAATGGCCCCCTATTCCCTATATAGTGCACTACTTTTGACCGGGGTCTATCTAGGGAATAGGGGGCAATTTGAGACGACTAGAAAAACGGACGAGGGGGAGTGATGTGAACCCATTTTCCACTTTTCCTATTTGAAATTCTCTGCGAAGTCAATTGATCAGACCACAGATTTTCAGCTGCTGGACATAGACGATATACAAGGTGTAAGAGAAGGAGGAGGTGGAAGACACACCAAAGGGTGAGAAAAAAAACTGAATGTAAAATATCTCCTTTCCTGCAAAGAGTGTAAAACCATGGCCATTATAACAATGATGAAAGAGTGTAAACCATGGCCATTATAACAATGATGAAAGAGTGTAAACCATGGCCATTATAACAACGATGAAAGAGTGTAAACCATGGCCATTAGAAAAACGATGAAAGAGTGTAAACCATGGCCATTAGAACAACGATGAAAGAGTGTAAACCATGGCCATTATAACAATGATGAAAGAGTGTAAACCATGGCCATTATAACAACGATGAAAGAGTGTAAACCATGGCCATTAGAACAAGGATGAAAGAGTGTAAACCATGGCCATTAGAACAAGGATGAAAGACAATGGTGCATTGTTAAGTCTGCATTTAGGAGAGAGAGATGATGATGTTGTGTGTGTGTGTGTGTGTGTGTGTGTGTGTGTGTGTGTGTGTGTGTGTGTGTGTGTGTGTGTGTGTGTGTGTGTGTGTGCGTGTGCGTGTGTGTGTGTGTGTGTGTCAGTGTTGGGGTCAATTTGAATTGAAGTCAGTCAAATTGAATTTAAAATCCCAAAATGGAAAACTTTTTAAATAGCATCTCGTTTTTCAGTTTATTGTGAAATTATTTAAAATAGATGCCCTTCTAAAATGTTTTAATTGGAATTTCAGTTTACTTCCTGAATTTACTGACTTAAATTCGAATTGACCCTGGTGTGTGTGTGTGTGTGTGTGTGTGTGTGTGTGTGTGTGTGTGTGTGTGTGTGTGTGTGTGTGTGTGTGTGTGTGTGTGTGTGTGTGTGTGTGTGTGTGTGTGTGTGTGGCATCTGCATCTTTGGTCAATGAGGACCTCTGGTATCCGTACCTGGTAATGCCAGTCCAATGCCCACTTTGGTGCCAGTCTAATGCCCACGTTGGTGCCAGTCTAATGCCCACTTTGGTGCCAGGACTAATACCCACGTTGGTGCCAGTCCAATGCCCACTTTGGTGCCAGGACTAATGCCCACTTTGGTGCCAGGACTAATGCCCACTTTGGTGCCAGGACTAATGCCCACTTTGGTGCCAGGACTAATGCCCACTTTGGTGCCAGGACTAATGCCCACTTTGGTGCCAGGTCTAATGCCCACTTTGGTGCCAGGAATAATGCCCACTTTGGTGCCAGGACTAATGCCCACTTTGGTGCCAGGTCTAATGCCCACTTTGGTGCCAGGACTAATGCCCAATTTGGTGCCAGGACTAATGCCCACTTTGGTGCCAGGACTAATGCCAACTTAGCTTTTTCTACTAAATTTCAGGGCTCATTTGAGGGGCAAGTGGTAAATATTCTACTTTTCAAAAACCAATCGAGTGAATTTGGGTTCATACAGCCACCCACTAATCATCTGAAAAATGTAATGAAAGAAAAAGGTTCCTTTAATTAGAATTAGTGTCTTAAATCTTAAATCTGTAGCAGCCAATGATTTATAAATACACTAGATGACTGACATGGGGGCGCTGTGTGGAAGCCACCGCGCCTCCATGTTGCTTTCCTGAGGAGTGCCAATATGGCCGACTGGTGTTTTCAAAAGCCTCTCATTGGCCAATTCATAGCATCAGCAATCCAGGGTTTATATACAGTGCGTTCAGAAAGTATTCAAACCGCTTGACTTTTTCCCACATTTTATAACTTTACAGCCTTACGTGATTTACATAAGTATTCAGGCCGTTTGCTATGAGACTCCAAATCGAGCTCAGGTGCATCCTGTTTCCATTGATCATCCTTGAGATGTTTCTACAACTTGATTGGAGTCCACCTGTGGTAAATTCAATTTATTGGACATTATTTGGAAAGGCACACACCTGTCTATGTAAGGTCCCACAGTTGACAGTGTATGTCAGAGCAAAAACCATATCCATGAGGTCAAAGGAATTGTCCGTAGAGCTCCGAGACAGGATTGTGTCGAGGCACAGATCTGGGGAAGGGTATCAAAACATTTCTGCAGCATTGAAGGTCCCCAAGAACACAGTGGCCTCCATCATTATTAAATGGAAGAAGTTTGGAACCACCAAGACTCTTCGAAGTGCTGGCCCCCTGGACAAACTGGGGAGAAGGGCCTTGGTCAGGGAGGTGACTAAGAACCCGATGGTCACTCTGACAGAGCTCCAGAGTTCCTCTGTGGAGAAGGGCCTTGGTCAGAGAGGTGCCCAGAACCCGATGGTCACTCTGACAGAGCTCCAGAGTTCCAGAAGGACAACCATCTCTGCAGCACTCCACCATTCAGGCCTATATGGTAGAGTGGCCAGATGGAAGCTACTCCTCAGTAAAAGGCACATGACAGCCCGCTTGGAGTTTTTCAGAAAGCACCTAAAGACTCTCAGACCATCAGAAACAAGATTATCTGGTCTGATGAAACCAAGAATGAACTCTTTGGCCTGAATGCCAAGCGTCATGTCTGGAGGAAACCTGGCACCATCTCTACGGTGAAGCATGGTGGTGGCAGCATCATGCTGTGGGAATGGTTTTCAGTGGCAGAGCCTGGGAGACTAGTCAGTCTCTGAACTTCCTTGAGTGGCCCAGCCAGAGCCTGGACTTGAACCTGATCGACCATCTCTGGAGAGACCTGAAAATAGCTGTGCAGCAACGCTCCCCATCCAACCTGACAGAGCTTGAGAGGATCTGCAGAGAAGAATGGGAGAAACTCCCCAAATACAGGTGTGCCAAGCTTGTAGCATCATACCCAAGAAGACTGGAGGCTGTAATCTCTGCCAAAGGTGCTTCAACAAAGTACTGAGTAAAGGGTCTGAATACTTATGTAAATGTGATATTTCATTATTTATTTATTTTTTATACATTTGCAAATATTTCTTAAAACCTGTTTTTGTTATGTCATTATGCGGTATTTTGTGTAGACTAATGAGGAACAAATATAATTTAATCAATTTTAGAATTAAGGCTGTAACGTAACAAATTGTGTAAAAAGTCAAGGTATCTGATTACTTTCCCACATCGTTGGTAGCAACCCTGCATTTTCTATAGTAGAACTGTTCTCTGTCATAGCAAACAATTACACACCACCGACACGAATATATCAACAAAAGCTAAATATGTATTTAGTGGAGGAAAAAGACGGTGTGACACTATATACCGTGTGAAACAGCTTAAAAGTTCCAAAGAAGAAGTTAAAAGCAACATCCTTCTACAAAAACCATCAACAAACATCAATCAGCACACAGAGGATTTTCTTTCCATTAAAAACGCCGGACGAACAATCCCATAAAGAAGAGCTTTATATATGGAGTAACCTAGATGTGGAGCTATGTGTGCATCCTAAATGTCACCCTATTTACTATTTAGTGCACTAGGGCTCATAGAGATCTGGTCAAAAGTAGTGCACTAGAATATATAGGAAATAGGGTACCATTTGGGATGTAGACATATGATTACATCTGTAAATCAGCCCTTCAAATCCTCCTCCCTAAACACAGCAGGTTAAAAGCAAACGGTTGATTTATTTAGAAACGGAATATTGTTTTTGACATAATTTCTTCTCTCAAAAGATAAACACACGTTTTTAAGCATCTTTAAGACTCTGATCGCGTGCTACCGCCCTGCTGTACTTTAAAATACAGATATGATTTTAATTCAGAGGCGTGTGGTAGCCGACATCGACTGCTAAAAGGTTTTAAATGTGTTCAGACTAAAAATGGGTTAATTATTAGTGTTTTATGTAATGGTGGACCTCTATACGGTCCACCTCTATGTAATGGTGGACCTCCATCCAACATATACACCTCTAAGCAATGTCAGAGGAAGGACCTAAAAATTGTCAAAGACTCCAGCCACCCCAGTCGTAGACTGTTCTCTTTGCTACCTCACGGCAAGAGGTACCGGAGCACCAAGTCTAGGCCCGAGAGGCTTCTAAACAGCTTCTACCCCCAAGCCATAAGACTCCTGAACACCTAATCAAATGGCTACCCAGACTATTTGCATTGAGATCAAAGAGATCTCTTTGACATAGCTATATACAGGGAGTACCAGTACTGAGTCAATGTGTAGGTGTACCAGGTAATAACATGGCTATATACAGGGAGTACCAGTACTGAGTCAATGTGTAGGTGTACCAGGTAATAACATAGCTATATACAGGGAGAAGCAGGTAATAACATGGCTATATACAGGGAGAACCAGGTAATAACATGGCTATATACAGGGAGTACCAGGTAATAACATGGCTATATACAGGGAGTACCAGGTATTAACATAGCTATATACAGAGCATACGAGTACTGAGTCAATGTGCAGGGGTACCAGGTAATAACATGGCTATATACAGGGAGTACCAGTACTGAGTCAATGTGCAGGGGTACCAGGTAATAACATGGCTATATACAGGGAGTACCAGGTAATAACATGGCTATATACAGGGAGTACCAGGTAATAACATGGCTATATACAGGGAGTACCAGGTAATAACATGGCTATATACAGGGAGTACCAGGTAATAACATGGCTATATACAGGGAGTACCAGGTAATAACATGGCTATATACAGGGAGTACCAGGTAATAACATGGCTATATACAGGGAGTACCAGGTAATAACATGGCTATATACAGGGAGTACCAGTACTGAGTCAATGTGCAGGGGTACCAGGTAATAACATGGCTATATACAGGGAGTACCAGGTAATAACATGGCTATATACAGGGAGTACCAGTACTGAGTCAATGTGTAGGTGTACCAGGTAATAACATGGCTATATACAGGGAGAACCAGGTAATAACATAGCTATATACAGAGCATACGAGTACTGAGTCAATGTGCAGGGGTACCAGGTAATAACATGGCTATATACAGGGAGTACCAGGTAATAACATGGCTATATACAGGGAGAACCAGGTATTAACATAGCTATGTATAGAGCATACGAGTACTGAGTCAATGTGTAGGTGTACCAGGTAATAAGTGTGGCTCAGTTGGTAGAGCATGGCGCTTGCAACGCCAGGGTTGTGGGTTCGATTCCCACGGGGGACCAGTACAAAAAAAAAAAATATGAATGTATGTACTTGTAAGTCGCTCTGGATAAGAGCGTCTGCTAAATGACTTAAATGTAAATGTAAATGTATAACATGGCTATATACAGGGAGTACCAGTACTGAGTCAATGTGTAGGTGTACCAGGTAATAACATGGCTATATACAGGGAGTACCAGGTAATTACATTTACATTTACATTTAAGTCATTTAGCAGACGCTCTTATCCAGAGCGACTTACAAATTGGTGCATTCACCTAATGACATCCAGTGGAACAGCCACTTTACAATAGTGCATCTACATCTTTTAAGGGGGGGGGGGGGGGGCAGAAGGATTGCTTTATCCTATCCTAGGTATTCCTTGAAGAGGTGGGGTTTCAGGTGTCTCCGGAAGGTGGTGATTGACTCCGCTGTCCTGGCGTCGTGAGGGAGTTTGTTCCACCATTGGGGTGCCAGAGCAGCGAACAGTTTTGATTGGGCTGAGCGGGAACTGTACTTCCTCAGTGGTAGGGAGGCGAGCAGGCCAGAGGTGGATGAACGCAGTGCCCTTGTTTGGGTGTAGGGCCTGATCAGAGCCTGAAGGTACTGAGGTGCCGTTCCCCTCACAGCTCCGTAGGCAAGCACCATGGTCTTGTAGCGGATGCGAGCTTCAACTGGAAGCCAGTGGAGAGAGCGGAGGAGCGGGGTGACGTGAGAGAACTTGGGAAGGTTGAACACCAGACGGGCTGCGGCGTTCTGGATGAGTTGTAGGGGTTTGATGGCACAGGCAGGGAGCCCAGCCAACAGCGAGTTGCAGTAATCCAGACGGGAGATGACAAGTGCCTGGATTAGGACCTGCGCCGCTTCCTGTGTGAGGCAGGGTCGTACTCTGCGGATGTTGTAGAGCATGAACCTACAGGAACGGGCCACCGCCTTGATGTTAGTTGAGAACGACAGGGTGTTGTCCAGGATCACGCCAAGGTTCTTAGCGCTCTGGGAGGAGGACACAATGGAGTTGTCAACCGTGATGGCGAGATCATGGAACGGGCAGTCCTTCCCCGGGAGGAAGAGCAGCTCCGTCTTGCCGAGGTTCAGCTTGAGGTGGTGATCCGTCATCCACACTGATATGTCTGCCAGACATGCAGAGATGCGATTCGCATGGCTATATACAGGGAGTACCAGGTAATAACATAGCTATATACAGGGAGTACCAGGTAATAACATGGCTATATAGAGGGAGTACCAGGTAATAACATGGCTATATAAAGGGAGTACCAGTACTGAGTCAATGTGCAGGGGTACCATGTAAAAACATAGCTATATACAGGGAGTACCAGTACTGAGTCTATGTGTAGGGGTACCAGGTAATAACATGGCTATAGTAATAACATGGCTATATACAGGGAGTACCAGGTAATAACATGGCTATAGTAATAACATGGCTATATACAGGGAGTACCAGGTAATAACATGGCTATGGTATTGGTGCACTGGTACCGCTTGTTGTGAGGTAGCAGAGAGAACAGTCTACGGCTTGGGGTGGCTGGAGTCTTAGAATCTTTTTGGGGGCCTTCCTCTGACACCGCCTGGTATAGAGGTCCTGGATGGCAGGGTGCTCAACACCAGTGATGCACTGGGACATACGCACTACCCTCTGTAACGCATTGTGGTCGGGGGCCTTGCAGTTGCCACACCAGGCGGTGATGCAGACGGTCAAGATGCCAAGCGGTGATGCAGACGGTCAAGATGCCAGGCGGTGATGCAGACGGTCAAGATGCCAAGCGGTGATGCAGACGGTCAAATGCCAAGCGGTGATGCAGACGGTCAAGATGCCAAGCGGTGATGCAGACGGTCAAGATGCCAGGCGGTGATGCAGACGGTCAAGATGCCAGGCGGTGATGCAGACGGTCAAGATGCCAAGCGGTGATGCAGACGGTCAAGATGCCAGGCGGGTGATGCAGACGGTCAAGATGCCAGGCGGTGATGCAGACGGTCAAGATGCCAGGCGGTGATGCAGACGGTCAAGATGCCAGGCGGTGATGCAGACGGTCAAGATGCCAAGCGGTGATGCAGACGGTCAAGATGCCAAGCGGTGATGCAGACGGTCAAGATGCCAGGCGGTGATGCAGACGGTCAAGATGCCAGGCGGTGATGCAGACGGTCAAGATGCCAGGCGGTGATGCAGACGGTCAAGATGCCAGGCGGTGATGCAGACGGTCAAGATGCCAAGCGGTGATGCAGACGGTCAAGATGCCAAGCGGTGATGCAGACGGTCAAGATGCCAGGCGGGTGATGCAGACGGTCAAGATGCCAGGCGGTGATGCAGACGGTCAAGATGCCAGGCGGTGATGCAGACGGTCAAGATGCCAGGCGGTGATGCAGACGGTCAAGATGCCAAGCGGTGATGCAGACGGTCAAGATGCCAAGCGGTGATGCAGACGGTCAAGATGCCAAGCGGTGATGCAGACGGTCAAGATGCCAGGCGGTGATGCAGACGGTCAAGATGCCAAGCGGTGATGCAGACGGTCAAGATGCCAAGCGGTGATGCAGACGGTCAAGATGCCAAGCGGTGATGCAGACGGTCAAGATGCCAGGCGGTGATGCAGACGGTCAAGATGCCAAGCGGTGATGCAGACGGTCAAGATGCCAAGCGGTGATGCAGACGGTCAAGATGCCAGGCGGTGATGCAGACGGTCAAGATGCCAGGCGGTGATGCAGACGGTCAAGATGCCAGGCGGTGATGCAGACGGTCAAGATGCCAAGCGGTGATGCAGACGGTCAAGATGCCAGGCGGTGATGCAGACGGTCAAGATGCCAGGCGGTGATGCAGACGGTCAAGATGCCAGGCGGTGATGCAGACGGTCAAGATGCCAAGCGGTGATGCAGACGGTCAAGATGCCAAGCGGTGATGCAGACGGTCAAGATGCCAGGCGGTGATGCAGACGGTCAAGATGCCAAGCGGTGATGCAGACGGTCAAGATGCCAGGCGGTGATGCAGACGGTCAAGATGCCAGGCGGTGATGCAGACGGTCAAGATGCCAGGCGGTGATGCAGACGGTCAAGATGCCAAGCGGTGATGCAGACGGTCAAGATGCCAGGCGGTGATGCAGACGGTCAAGATGCCAGGCGGTGATGCAGACGGTCAAGATGCCAGGCGGTGATGCAGACGGTCAAGATGCCAGGCGGTGATGCAGACGGTCAAGATGCCAAGCGGTGATGCAGACGGTCAAGATGCCAGGCGGTGATGCAGACGGTCAAGATGCCAGGCGGTGATGCAGACGGTCAAGATGCCAGGCGGTGATGCAGACGGTCAAGATGCCAAGCGGTGATGCAGACGGTCAAGATGCCAGGCGGTGATGCAGACGGTCAAGATGCCAGGCGGTGATGCAGACGGTCAAGATGCCAAGCGGTGATGCAGACGGTCAAGATGCCAAGCTGTGATGCAGCTGTATAACTTTTTGAGGAGCTGAGGACGCTATGAGCTTAGCGATGATCTTTAAGGGCACTATGGTGTTGAACGCTGAGCTGTAGTCAATGAATAGCATTCTCACATAGGTCTTCCTTTTGTCCAGGTGGGTGAGGCCATGTGGAGTGCAATAGAGATTGCGGATCATCTGTGGATCTTTTGGTCGCCGTACGCGTAATGAAGTGGGGTCCAGGGTGTCTGGGATGATCGCGACCCAAATGAACACTTATGGGAGATGTCGGACTTCCGCCTGACACCAGCGTTTTTCACCATCGTCAACAAAACAACCCAATTTTGCAACTTCTCATGGAACAATGGTGTCGTATCCTTCCAATAGAGATCCAGACACTTGTAGAATCTATGCCGAGGCTCAGTGAATCCGCTCTGGCCCAACGCCGTTGTATAACACTTTGTGTGTGTGTGTTTCCTTTACTTTGGCAGTTACCTGTATATTTCTCAGTAGGTGGATTATTTTCTAAAAGAATTTAACTTAATATGTCAGCCGTGGTCGAAAAGACAATGTCATTTTTCCTCCATTTAACCTCCTTTACATGTCTGCGTCTCAAATGGTATCCTAGTCCCTATAAAGTCACTATTTCTGACCAGTGACCTATGGGCTATAGGGAACGGGGTGTCATTTGGCACAGTATGATGGAGGATTCGTTTGGGAAGGCCTTTTATCACAGACGCGCACAATCAATTTGTGAAAGCCGCTCCACAACGGAGTGTCACTACACCTTCACCGATCGATACATCTCAGACACATTAGAGGGAAATTAGAATAAAATATTGGAGATTCACATCGTTTATTCACCAAAGCTCCAGGAACAAATGTTTTTAATGGAAGGAGGGAAAAAAGACAGAGTGAGGGAGAGAGATAGAGGAGAGCGAGAGAGAAATAGAGAGAGAGAGAGAGAGAGAGAGAGAGAGAGAGAGAGAGACAGAGAGAGAGACAGAGAGAGAGAGAGACAGAGAGACAGAGAGACAGAGAGACAGAGAGACAGAGAGACAGAGAGAGAGAGGGTCATTAAGAGGGCGGTAAATCAATCTCGACAAGACAACTGCAGGAATTGGGAGCTGAGCAGAGCACCAGTCTACATCCATTCTATTTCTGTCCAACCTCCTCCCTGTGGCCACCAACAACAACAGAACTGTCCAAAGAACACGAAAAATGGCTGTGACATCCCTTATTAAACTGGTAACAACAACAAAAAAACACATTTTACGACCTGTTAGTCTATACCTATTCTCAAAGCGATTATGTAGCCTAAATGTGAAACTAAATGCTATGGTCCATGCTGAAATTAAGCTGTTAAAGTCCTCCCTGTTGAACCTGACAGCGCTTTATGTTATTCCTAGATAGACCCATTCTATTCCGCAGATTTTGGTTTATTGACACGAGTCTTGACCAGGAAGCAGAACATGAGCCATTTCCCCTTAGATAGGCCAGCTGCAAAGTCAAACATGTCAATATTGATAAAAACTTGAATGTTAGCCGTGCGAATAAGGTTACGGTGAGGGATAGATTTTATGACTTTGTGGCTGTGCCAGCTAGTGACCACTCTGCAGAGCTGCCTCCAGGACAACATTCAAGACTGAAAACGCTAACCTGCTAGTATTCCTAGATATTCCTCCTTGACCAACCCAACCAAGCATCGTATTCCTAGATAATCCTCATTGACCAACCCAACCAAGCATTGTATTCCTAGATAATCCTCCTTGACCAAACCAACAATGTGATGCTGTATGGTGTATTGTAATGGGATGCTAGATGGTGTATTGTAATGTGATGCTGGGTGGTGTATTGTAATGTGATGCTGGATGGTGTATTGTAATGTGATGCTGGAGGGTGTATTGTGATGTGATGCTGGATGCTGTATTGTAATGTGATGCTGGGGGGTGTATTGTAATGTGATGCTGGAGGGTGTATTGTAATGTGATGCTGGATGGTGTATTGTAATGTGATGCTGGGTGGTGTATTGTAATGTGATAATGGATGGTGTATTGTAATGTGATGCTGGGGGGTGTATTGTAATGTGATGCTGGGGGGTGTATTGTAATGTGATGCTGGGTGGTGTATTGTAATGTGATGCTGGATGGTGTATTGTAATGTGATGCTGGGGGGTGTATTGTAATGTGATGCTGGACGGTGTATTGTAATGTGATGCTGGACGGTGTATTGTAATGTGATGCTGGATGGTGTATTGTAATGTGATGCTGGGTGGTGTATTGTATTGTGATGCTGGACGGTGTATTGTAATGTGATGCTGGACGGTGTATTGTAATGTGATGCTGGACGGTGTATTGTAATGTGATGCTGGATGATGTATTGTATTGTGATGCTGGATGGTGTATTGTAATGTGATGCTGGAAGGTGTATTGTAATGTGATGCTGTATGGTGTATTGTAATGTGATGCTGGAGGGTGTATTGTAATGTGATGCTGGATGGTGTATTGTCATGTGATGCTGGATGGTGTATTGTCATGTGATGCTGGAGGGTGTATTGTAATGTGATGCTGTAGGGTTTATTGTAATGTGATGCTGGATGGTGTATTGTAATGTGATGTTGGATGGTGTATTGTAATGTGATGCTGGATGGTGTATTGTATTGTGATGCTGGATGGTGTATTGTATCGTGATGCTGGATGGTGTATTGTAATGTGATGCTGGATGGTGTATAGTAATGTGATGCTGGATGGTGTATTGTAATGTGATGCTGGATGGTGTATAGTAATGTGATGCTGGGTGGTGTATTGTATTGTGATGATGGGTGGTGTATTGTAATGTGATGCTGGGTGATGTATTGTAATGTGATGCTGGATGGTGTATTGTATCGTGATGCTGGATGGTGTATTGTATTGTGATGATGGGTGGTGTATTGTATCGTGATGCTGGGTGGTGTATTGTATTGTGATGATGGGTGGTGTATTGTAATGTGATGCTGGGTGCTGTATTGTAATGTGATGCTGGGGGGTGTATTGCAATGTGATGCTGGGGGGTGTATTGTAGTGTGATGCTGGAGGGTGTATAGTAATGTGATGCTGGATGGTGTATTGTATCGTGATGCTGGATGGTGTATTGTATTGTGATGCTGGGTGGTGTATTGTCATGTGATGCTGGATGGTGTATTGTAATGTGATGCTGGATAGTGTATTGTAATGTGATGCTGTAGGGTGTATTGTAGTGTGATGCTGTATGGTGTATTGTAATGTGATGCTGGAGGGTGTATTGTAATGTGATGCTGGAGGGTGTATTGTAATGTGATGCTGGATGGTGTATTGTAATGTGATGCTGGATGGTGTATTGTAATGTGATGCTGGGTGGTGTATTGTAATGTACAGCTGGACGGTGTATTGTAATGTGATGCTGGAGGGTGTATTGTAGTGTGATGCTGGGTGGTGTATTGTCATGTGATGCTGGATGGTGTATTGTAATGTGATGCTGGATGGTGTATTGTAATGTGATGCTGGAGGGTGTATTGTAATGTGATGCTGGAGGGTGTATTGTAATGTGATGCTGGATGGTGTATTGTAATGTGATGCTGGATGGTGTATTGTAATGTGATGCTGGGTGGTGTATTGTAATGTGATGCTGGGTGGTGTATTGTAATGTACAGCTGGACGGTGTATTGTAATGTGATGCTGGAGGGTGTATTGTAGTGTGATGCTGGGTGGTGTATTGTCATGTGATGCTGGATGGTGTATTGTAATGTGATGCTGGAGGGTGTATTGTCATGTGATGCTGGGGGGTGTATTGTGGTGTGATGCTGGATGTTGTATTGTAATGTGATGCTGGAGGGTGTATTGTAGTGTGATGCTGGGTGGTGTATTGTCATGTGATGCTGGGGGGTGTATTGTAGTGTGATGCTGGATGGTGTATTGTAATGTGATGCTGGAGGGTGTATTGTTATGTGATGCTGGACGGTGTATTGTAATGTGATGCTGGACGGTGTAGTTGAGGTTGTGGTGATGTCTCAGTAAGATAAAAAGTCAAAATGTCCCCCTCTCTATCGCCCCTTCTCTCCATTTCTCTTTTGCTCTCTCTCTCTCTCTCTCTCTCTCTCTCTCTCTCTCTCTCTCTCTCTCTCTCTCTGTCTCTCTCTCTCTCTCTCTCTCTCTCTCATTCCATGGCTCTTTTTTCCCCGAGCGTTCAGAATTAAGCCATAATGCATTATCCACCTCGTGTTTGATTGTTCCGTTATGCCAGATGTCAAATACATCATCTCATGTCTGAAGAAAAAAACAAACGTTTCAAAACACATAACAGTGAGGAGAGAATCATAATTCCCAACTGTCCCCTTGACAGTAATCTATAAATCAACATTCAAGCTTTACAATAACACCCACCTCTTCCATTCCATTTCCATGTAATATCACTCCCATCCCGGTGAGAAAAGAGAAAATCCCTACCATCCACAATGAAAATAAAAGAGAAAATCCCTTCCATCCACAATGAAAATAATTTGTTGAACGGGGAGCGTGAATGTAATCTGATGAGGTTGCTGGTGGATCTCTGATGTGCGTCTGAGCCTCAGATGAATAAAACGTCCTACTGAACCATGTTCAACACAGACAGATATTTACACCTAATACCTCATGACAAGAGGTTACTCTGGAAAGCCTATGGGGGGGGGGGGGGGGTCCAAATGGCATCCCATTACCTACATAGTGCACTGCTCTCAAGGCTAAGGACTAAAGTAGAGCTGTAACGGGAAAAAGGGGTGTCTTTTGGGACGCGAGACAATCTCTACTTTCAGCTGCTGAGACTTTCTACAGACATATCTTTAAGACCTTCTATGGAAGAGGATTAATAGGTGGTATTTTCACTCAGTGATAGCACTATTGTCACGCCCGCTCCCCTCTCCCCGCTCCCCTCTCCCCGCTCCTGCAGCCCGCTCTTCGCTCCCCTCTCCCCGCTCCCCTCTCCCCGCTCCCCTCTCCCCGCTCCTGCAGCCCGTTCCCCGCTCCCCTCTCCCCTCTCCCCGCTCTTTGCTCCCCTCTCCCCTCTCCCCGCTCCCCTCTACCCACTCCTCTCTCCCCGCTCTTCGCTCCCCTCTCCTGCTCCTGCATCCGGCTCCCCTCTCCCCTCTCCCGCTCCTGCATCCCTCTCCCCTTTCCCGCTCTTCGCTCCCCTCTCCCCGCTCCCCTCTCCCCGCTCCCCTCTCCCCTCTCCCGCTCCTGCAGCCCGTTCCCCGCTCCC